>NC_053024.1:631450703-631611161 GCF_003073215.2 Triticum urartu | reverse complement strand
GCGGTCTACCGGTAGTAAACCAAGGCCGCATGACAAGTCTCGGTCCAATCCGGAAATGTTTAATCCCCACACAAGAAAGAAAGGTAGAAATGACCACCGGAGGAGAACGAAGCGCCGGATTGCAAAACGGACAACGGGGAAAATGCTCGGATGCATGAGACGAACACGTATGCAAATGCAATGCACATGATGACATGATATGAGATGCATGACACGCAAGCAATGACAACGCAACAACAGCGAATAACTGCACGACACCTGGCACATCGGTCTCGGGGCGTTACAATTTAGCCGTAGCTCAGTGTTCATCTTTTGTCAAGCATCTTGAGTAGATCACTTCCATGTGCTTTGTTGCTATGTTAGAGTGAAGTAGCTTAGTTTCTTGGTGCATTTTAGATGGCATCGTGCTGTTAATCGCAGAATCGTGCCATTATTGTTTCGCTTGCCATTTGCAAACCGTGCATCCGATTCCGGTGATCTTTATATCGATTTCGACCGAAATCAACTCATCTTTCCAGCGGCACTCTTGGTTTGCCAAGTTCAGGCCTGGTTCAATCTTTTCCTTCTGGAGCACGCATATGCATTGCATTTTACATCCCGCATATCATGCCATGTTTTGCATCATGTTGCTTACGCATTGCACCGTGGTTGATTGTGTTTTCCTTTGCTTGTGTTCTTGATTTGGGTAGAGCTAGGAGACGAGTACGTGATCAAGGAACCCGTTGAGTACGCTTACGAGGATCAATCTTACATCAACTCGGAGAACTTTGCAGGCAAGATGACCATACCCTCGAAATCACTTCTATCTTTGCTTGCTAGTTGCTCGCTCTATTGGTATGCCTATGCCACGATACCTACCACCTGCTATATCATGCCTCCCATATTGCCATGTCAAGCCTCTAACCCACCTTGTCTTAGCAAACCGTTGTTTGGCTATGTTACCGCTTTGCTCAGCCCCTCTTATAGCGTTGCTAGTTGCAGGTGAAGATTGGAGTTTGTTCCTTGTTGGAACATGTTTATTGTTGGGATATCATTATTATATATTGTTTACTTTAATGCACCTATACTTGGTAAAGGGTGTAAGGCTCGGCCTTATGCCCGGTGTTTTGTTCCACTCTTGCCGCCCTAGTTTCCGTCATACCGGTGTTATGTTCCTTGATTTTGCGTTCCTTACGTGGTTGGGTTATAATGGGAACCCCTTGACAGTTCGCCTTGAATAAAACTTCTCCAGCAAGGCCCGACCTTGGTTTTACCATTTTCCACCTAAGCCTTTTTCCCTTGGGTTTCGCGGACTCAAGGGTCATCTTTATTTTAACCCCCCTGGGCCAGTGCTTCTCTAAGTGTTGGTCCAACCTAGAGCACCGTGTGGGGCTGTTGGGGATATAACTATCAGTTTTGACCCGCCTAGAAGGGTCCGGGTCAGCCCCAATGGCAGGTTACACAAGAAGCCCAGTAAACATTCAAGATGATAGTTTATTAAATCTTATAGAAGGCCCAAAGGCCTGGAGGCGGCTTAAGGCCTGATATTATGAACCGCCGTATGTAAGACTTGTAAAGAAAGGCATGTAAAGGAAGTCACCAAGCCGGACACGAATATGAGCCGGCCGGGACTCTGTAGGCCACCAGGCGTCAACCCGTGTATATAAGGGGACGACCCGGTGGCGGCTTAGGGCAATAAACAAGAGATCGATAACCAAGCCGGCGAGTTGAGCCTCTTGGTAATCGAAATCCCAGCAATACCAACACAACTAGACGTAGGCTTTTACCTTCATCGTAAGGGGCCGAACTAGTATAAAACCTCTCATGTCCTTTGTCCCGATTAACCCCTTTAAGCTTCCTAGTTGCGATGGCCCTACGATTAAGTCCTTTCTCTAGGACATCTACCGTGACAATTCCACGACAGTTGGCGCCCACCGTGGGGCCAGCGCACAGTGGATTTGAGTTCTTGAAGGGCAACTTCGATGGGCTCAAGGGATACGCTGTGGGCCGGATGACCAAGAGTCGTCGCGGTAAGCTCTACATCGACGATGAAGGCTGGGCCCCCAGGCCGGCTCAATTGAGTACGGGTACCGGGTCCCCTTCAGCGGAATTCACGTCTTCATCGGCCGGATCGGCGAGTCAGGCCCTGAGCTGGACGTCCACACCAACCTCATCAAAACGGCTCAGCGCGCAAGGACCACCCGTGTTCAATCTACCGTGAAGCATGCCTTCGTAGGCTGCGTCCACGGTGGTGAATACTCTGAAGGATCGATGGAGGGCAGTGAGGCGGCCGTCTGTTCTGACACTGCATCATCAACGGGCAAGACAGACTCTTTGTACCAGCTGCAGGACGGCATGCTCGGGGGCTGTTCCGATGGCAGCAGTATTCCGGACCCTCTTGAGCCGCCGAATTGGGCCAGAGTCTTCATGGCAGGGACACAGCCCAGTCAGAACTCTACAGCAGCGGTAGCAACAACTACCGGGTCGGCTGCAGCCGGGTCAGGAGACCCCGCACGCCCCCCGACTCAGATTCTAATGGACCTCATGGATAAACTGATGACTCTGTTGACCACCGTGGCAGAGCCGACGGATAAAGCCCAACACGACGCAGAGGTGGCACGCGTACGTGAAGAGATGGTGCAAGCTAAGGAAAATCTAGCCGCAGAGGAAGTCAGGATGGCAGCAGAGCGGGTAGCTTTGGATGTTCGTGCTCAACAGCTTCAAGCAGAGACCTTCTAGCTCTCGGTGGATCTTAACGGTCAAACGAGGTCATGAGGAGGAGGCATCAGAAAACTCGGCCACGTCTACCTCTGATGCTTGATCCTAGGAACCTATTCCATACACCCGGGGCTGGGGGGAGCAACCCGCCAGAGGCACACCGGATCACAACACCCAGCGCACCAGTTCAGCCGCGTGCCATGGAACCACCTCATATAATTACCGCTCCGCCTCATTACGTACCAACACCGCTGAGTCACTTCTCCAACCCCCTGGAAAACCTCATCGCAGCATCGGCTCATTTGGCGGCTCTCCCAATGGAAGGTGACTCACCGGCGGCGGTTGAAACATGGAGGGTAAGAGAACTTCTTCAAACAGCTCTGGCACAGCAGGATGCGTACTCCTACAGTTGAGACATGATCCATTCAACTCCTCGCCCAAGCCGGAGCCCGAGCTATAGTAGGCGTATGGAATCCGCAGACATGTCAAGCAATGCTCAACGCCACAACCAGCCACACAGGCATGAGCCGGTGCGGGCTGGAGCCCTTAACTTGGCGGATTAGGAGAGGATTCGACAAGAGGCGGAACCAGCAGTTCAAATGGCAGCAGATCAGGTGGCTCATCAAACTTTTCCGGCTTATCCAGCAACCTCGGTCGAAGCCGGAGTGGCCACAAGAACCGGATGCATCCCTTGCTTGGTGCCAGGCATACGTAATGAGCGTTTGCCAAAGGATTTTAAGGGGCCTCGTAAGGTGCCTAATTACACGGCTGACTTACAGGCCGGGGCTTGGATTGAGAGTTATGAGATGGCTATGGAGTTGTTGGAGGTCAGCGACGCATCAATGGCCAAGTATTTCACCATGATGTTGGATGGGACAGCTCATACTTGGCGAAGGGGTTGCCGCCCAATTCTATCGGTTCATGGGGGGAGTTAAAGGCCCGGTTCATCCAGAACTTCAAAGACACGTGTAAGCAGCCTTTGTCGATTGTGGACCCGACCAATTGCAAGCAATAGGATGGTGAATCCACAACCCATTTGGTGCGCCGGGTCAAGGAGATAATACATTCATCCGATAAAATGGATGCCGGCTCAGCAGTCTTGATGTTGGAGAAAAATTGCCATTTTGAACCTCTGAAGCAGAAGCTGGGGCGGCTCAAGCGTGACTGTAATGCCATGGGCCAGTTGATGGTGGCTCTCGTCAAGTATGCTGATTCCGATAGTACCAAAGACCCGGTGTCTGACGAAGAAAAGACAGCGAAGGGAAAGAAGAATGGCAACGGCAAGGGTCACCAGCATAACCCGGCAAATCAAGGAGGTAATAAATGCAAGGCTGATGAGTTTGTTGCTAACACTAATGCATAGGGCGGAAATCAACGGCGCAAGGGCAGACAACCCCCTCGGTCGGGCGGGCCAGGTCCCACCCTTGAGCAATTATTGAATGAACCTTGTCCAAGACACGGCACCCGTGAGAAGCCAGCCACCCACCTGTGGAAAGATTGTACGATCATGAAGGCGTTTAAAAATTCGAACGCGTTTGATGGAGGTCACGGCCCAAGCAACGGTTCAGGTGGAGGCGGTTTCCAAGGCCCGGGTGCCGGTTCAGGTGGAGGAGGATTTCACGGTCAGGGCCATCCTGGTAACCAAGGAGGATATAATCCACAACCGGGCCAAGGTGATCAGCAGCAATAGTTCAGATATCAGAGCAACCCAAAACAACTAAATAGTGGGCAATACCATGTATTTACCACTAGTTTATGTAAGAGGGACCAGAAGCTTCACAAGAGGGCCGTCAATGCCGTTGAGCCGGCTATTCCACGTTACTTATGTTGGTCAGAGCATCCTATTGTGTGGAGCAGAGAGGATCACCCACCCCGGGTCGATAATCCAGGTCACTTGGCTTTGGTAGTGGCGCCTCAGGTTGGTGGATACAAATTCACTAAGGTACTCATGGATGGAGGCAGCAGCATCAACATCCTCTACTATGAGACGTTCCGTCGGATGGGATTGACTGATAAGAGTCTTAAACAATCCAACACTGTTTTTCACGGTGTGGTTCCTGGAAAGTCAGCGTACCCAGTGGGTAAGATTGAATTGGAAGTAGCCTTTGGGGATGAGTATGATTCCAGAGTAGAAAAATTAACCTTTTAGGTGGTAAAAATCAAAAGCACATATCATGCTCTGTTTGGACGGCCGGCTTATGCCAAGTTCATGGCTCGGCCGTGTTATGTATATTTGCAGCTCAAGATGCCGGGCTATAAGGGCACCATCACAGTACATGGGAGCCGGAAAATAGCTTTGGAGTGTGAAGAAGGTGATGCTGCCTATCCTGAGTCTGTTTGTGCAACAGAGGAGTTAAAGTTTTACAAGGATCATGTTGACCCGGCAGACATGACGTCATTAAAGAAACCAACAACAGAGTATGAGCCGGTGCTGAAGTTCAAATCAGCTGATGACACCAAGATAGTTGACTTTGTGCCTGGCGACTCATCCAAGCAGTTCATCATCAGTGCAAACTTGGATCCAAAATAGGAAAGCGCGCTCATCGAGTTCATTCGTGAGAACCGGGACATCTTTGCATCGAAACCTTCAGACATGCCGGGTGTCCCGAGGGAACTCGCTGAGCACACTCTCAATATTGATCCAAAGTTTAAACCTGTCAGACAGTTTCTCCGACGGTTCAATGAAGAAAGGTGAAAGGCCATTGGAGAAGAGGTGGCCCGGATCTTGGTGGCCGGGTTCATTGTGGAAGTCTTTCACCCAGAGTGGTTAGCCAACCCGGTGCTGGTACTCAAAAAGAACAACACCTGGCATATGTGTGTGGATTACACCGATCTGAAAAAGGCTTGTCCGTCTGATCCTTTTGCCCTCCCCCGTTGAGGGAGTCTTGGATTAGGGGGTGTCCGGATGGCCGGACTATACCTTCAGCCGGACTCCTGGACTATGAAGATACAAGATTGAAGACTTCGTCCCGTGTCCGGAAGGGACTTTCCTTGGCGTGGAAGGCAAGCTTGGCAATACAGATATGTAGATCTCCTACCATTGTAACCGACTTTGTGTAACCCTAACCCTCTCCGGTGTCTATATAAACCGGAGGGTTTTAGTCCGTAGGACAACATACAGAACAACAATCATACCATAGGCTAGCTTCTAGTGTTTAGCCTCTCCGATCTCTTGGTAGATCTACTCTTGTACTACCCATATCATCAATATTAATCAAGCAGGACGTAGGGTTTTACCTCCATCAAGAGGGCCCGAACCTGGGTAAAACTTCGTGTCCCTTGCCTCCTGTTACCATCCGGCCTAGACGCACAGTTCGGGACCCCCTACCCGAGATCCGTCGGTTTTGACACCAACATTGGTGCTTTCATTGAGAGTTCCTCTGTGTCGTCGCCGTTAGGCTTGATGGCTCCTACAATCATCAATAGCAATGCAGTCCAGGGTGAGACCTTCCTCCCCGGACAGATCTTCGTCTTCAGCGGCTTCGCACTGCGGGCCAATTCACTTGGCCATCTGGAGTAGATCGAAAGCTATGCCCCTGGCCGTCAGGTCAGATTTGGAAGTTTAAACTACACAGCTGACATCCGCGGGGACTTGATCTTCGACGGATTCGAGCCACTGTCGAGCGCGCCGCACTGTCACGACGAGCATGATCTAGCTCTGCCGCCGAACAGTGCCCTGGAGGCCGCACCCGCATCGGCTTCGACCCTTAATTTGGAGCCAACTGTGCCGATCGAGGATGGGTGGTTGGACGCCGCCTCGGGGGCTGCGATCCCAACGGCGATCGAGCCGAACACCAGCCCCGCACTCCGCGAGACTCGTGACTCCAAGGAGCCGGACTCCTCTCCGGACTCCGAACCCTCCGCGCCCCTGCCGATCGAATCCGATTGGGCGCCGATCATGGAGTTTATTGCCGCGGACATCTTTCAGCACTCGCCTTTCGACGATATTTTGAAGACACTAAAGTCTCTCTCTTTATCAAGAGAGCCCTGGCCGAACTACGGTCAGCAAGGTTGGGATACGGACGATGAAGAAATTCAATGCCCACCCACCACCCACTTTGTAGCCACTGTCGACGATTTAACCGACATGCTCGACTTCGACTCTGAAGACATCGACGGTATGGATGCCGATGCAGGAGACGATGAAGAACCAGCGCCTATTGGGCCCTGGAAAGCCACCTCGTCATATGACATATACATGGTGGACACCCGAAAAGAAGGAGATGGCGATGGAACAGCGGAGGATGACCCCTCCAAGAAATAGCCTAAGCGCCGGCGTCAGCGGCGCCGCTCAAAATCCCGCCAAAGCAAATACGGTGATTCCAGCACGGGAGATAATAATACTCCGCAGAGTGCCGAAGAAAACCCCCTCCAGCAAGATTCAGCACAGGAGGATGGAGAAGCCATCCCTCATGAGAGAGCGACAGACAAAGAGGTCGAGGACGATAATTATATGCCTCCCTCCGAAGACGAGGCAAGCCTCGACGACGATGAATTCGTCGTGCCAGAGGATCCCGTCGAGCAAGAGCATTTTCAACGCAGGCTTATGGCCACGGCAAGAAGCCCCAAGAAAAAACAGCAACAGCTTAGAGCTGATCAAGATTTGCTAGTCGATAGATGGACTGAAGTCCTTGCGGCCGAAGAGCATAAACTCGAACACCCCTCCAAGAGCTACCCAAAGCGCAGGTTGCTACCCCGATTAGAGGAGGAAACACTTAAACCTACATCACCAGCACTTGATACGGCCGACCGGCCACCTCGTGGCCGCGACAGAGAGGCCTCTCGGCCCTCCACTCAAGCCGCACCCCGTACCAAGGCACGGGAAAATGCACCAGACCTGCGAGATATGTTGGAGGACAAGGCAAGGCAAACAAGATCGATCTACGGATCGCATGGGCGCCCCACGACTCGAGACGGTAACCGTCACGCCGGACACAAATCCGGTAGGGCCGAACACAGTAGACAAAGCTCATTGGAGCTACGTCGTGATATAGCCCAGTACAGAGGCGCCGCACACCCACTATGCTTCACAGACGAAGTAATGGATCATCAAATCCCCGAGGGTTTCAAACCCGTAAACATCGAATCATATGATGGCACAACAGATCCTGTGGTATGGATCAAGGATTATCTCCTTCATATCCACATGGCCCGCGGCGATGATCTCCACGCCATCAAATACCTCCCACTCAAGCTTAAAGGACCAGCTCGGCATTGGCTTAACATCTTGCTAGCAGGATCAATCAGTTGTTGGGAGGACCTAGAAGCCACATTCCTTGACAATTTCCAGGGCACTTATGTGCGACCACCAGACGCCGATGACCTAAGCCACGTAATTCAGCAGCCAGAGGAATCGGCCAGGAAATTCTGGACACGGTTCCTAACAAAGAAAAATCAAATAGTCGACTGTCCGGACGCAGAGGCCCTAGCAGCCTTCAAGCACAATATCCATGACGAGTGGCTTGCCCGGCACCTTGGACAGAAAAAGCCGAAATCTATGGCAGCACTCACGACACTCATGACCCGCTTTTGCGTGGGAGAAGACAGCTGGCTTGCTCGTAGCAACAATATGACCAAGAACCCTGGTAATTCGGATACCAGGGATAGTAGTGGCAGGTCGCGTCGCAACAAGCAGAAGCGCCGCATTAACGGCGACAATGCTGAGGATACGGCAGTTAATGCCGGATTCAGATGCTATAAATCCGGTCAGCGGAAATAGCCATTCAAAAGAAATCCTAGGGCCCGTCCAGTTTGGACCGAATACTCGACCGCTTGTGCCAGATACATGGCACCCCCGAAAAGCCGGCCAATCACACCAACAGGGATTGTTGGGTGTTCAAGCAGGCAGGCAAGTTAAATGCCGAAAATACCGACAAGGGGCTGCATAGCGATGACGATGAAGAGCCCCGGCCGCCGAACAACAGTGGATAGAAGGGTTTTCCCCCACAAGTGCGGACGGTGAACATGATATACGCAACCCACATCCCCAAGAGGGAGCGGAAGCGCGCGTTAAGGGACGTATACGCGGTAGAGCCAGTCGCCCCAAAGTTCAACCCATGGTCCTCCTGCCCGATCACCTTTGATCGAAGGGACCATCCCACTAGCACCCGTCATGGAGGATTCGCCGCATTGGTTCTAGACCCAATTATTGATGGATTTCATCTCACTAGAGTCCTTATGGACGGCGGCAGTAGCCTGAACCTGCTTTACGAGGATACAGTGCGGAAAATGGGCATAAATCCCTCGAGGATTAAGCCCACCAAAACGACCTTTAAAGGCATAATACCAGGTGTAGAGGCCAACTGTACAGGCTCAATCACACTTGAAGTGGTCTTCGGATCTTCGGATAATTTCCGAAGCGAGGAGTTAATCTTCGACATAGTCCCATTCCGCAGTGGCTATCACGCATTGCTCGGGTGAACCGCATTCGCCAAGTTCAACACGGCACCTCACTACGCATACCTTAAGCTCAAGATGCCAGGCCCTCGAGGAGTAATTACGGTCAATGGAAACACCGAACGCTCCCTCTGAACGGAGGAGCACACAGCGACCCTTGCAGCAGAAGTACAAAGCAGCCTCTCCAGGCAGTTCTCCAGTCCGGCCATTAAACGTCCGGACACCGTCAAGCGTGCCCGGAGTAACCTACAACAAGACCGCCTGGCACGTTCCGAGCAGGCGTAGCAATGCGGCCCCAACCCCAGCCCTCACAAAAATGTGACGCCAGTGCTTCGCGTACATAACTACGCTCTAGAAATACCATGGGTACAGGGGGAGGGGCACCATCACGGCACGCCCGAAACACGGCTTAAACCGCACCAGGGGCTGCCGATTTTTTAAATTTTCTCTTACTTTCAGGACTCCATTCTTCGGAAGGCCTGTTCGGCAATTCAATTGCCGCACAAACGATGCAAGAACCAGGGAAGCAGACAAGCCATGCCGCATTACGGAACTCCCTGGTGGTCTCTATCATGAGCAGTATACCTGTTTCGCATACCATTTCGCAGCCTGCCCCTAGAACGGACATGTTAAATAGTCCAACCTTTTGCTTATCGCATTATTTGTATCGTTCTGCTTTGATCGCAGCCCTTTTTAATAAACAATGCATAGCTTTTGTCTATTTTTGCATTACTCTTCTTTTACAAATATATGTTCCTTAACGACATGTTGCACCCCTACACTTTGGTACAGCCAAAATATGCCAGGGGCTTTAGTACCCCTCAATATGGTGTGAGAAGTCCGAACACTTTAACAAGTGCGGCACCCCGAACTTATAGCATTATATGCATCGGCTCCGAATCATGTCTTGGGTCAATAGTTGGGTTTGCCCGGCTCCTATGTTTTGGTGCCTTACGTTCCGCTATGTCGGCTAAGGTAGCACTAGGAGAACTACTGCGATTGTGCCCTAGTTGAGCTGGGTCGAGCACCTCAGTAGAGAAAGCTAAAACTGACTGTCATGATGAAGCGAGAGCTGGTCGCTGTTCGAGAGGTTTTTTGAGTCCCTAAAGACTTATGCCGCTTAGAGCGAGGAGTCGACTCTGTCCGGCCAAGGCATGGATAGCGCCCCGAACTCGGTCTTCCGAATACCAGGGGCTTCGCCAAAATTTAAAATTATAGAATTCTATGGCTAAGTGAGAGTGTTCATGCATTATAGTCCAATTGCCTTGTTCGTTGTGCTGAGCGCCTCCCTCGAAGGACCCAAACATGGGAAAAATAGCACTCAGGTTTATCCCCGAACACCCCAGCACTAGCAGCACGGGGGCAGAAGCCGACGACTCGCCATCTCTCAGAATTGATAAACAACCGCACAGAAGGTAATATTTTAAATTCCAACAACATTGCTTAGCGCATATGAACAAGTTTTCAGCGCACAGGACAAAATGAGCGAGTTTTACTCAAAAATTACATCCCTGGAACATTCATCCGCCATAAGGCAGGCACCCTTCAGAACATCCTTATAATAATTCTTGGGCTTGTGATGCTCTTTCCCCGGCGGTGGCCCGTCCTTCACAAGCTTCTCAGCATCCAGCTTGCCCCAGTGCACCTTAGCACGGGCAAGGGCCCTACGGGAACCTTCAATGCAGATGGAGCGCTTGATGACTTCGAGCCTTGGACAGGCCCCCACCAGCCGCCGCACCAGCCCGAAATAGCTCCTAGGCAGAGCCTCTCCAGGCCACAGCCGAACTATGAGGCCCTTCATGGCCTGTTCGGCCGCCTTGTGGAGCTCGACTAGTTGCTTCAGCTGGTCGCTCAGGGGCACGGAGTGTCCGGCCTCAGCATACTGAGACCAGAACACCTTCTCTGTCGAGCTTCCCTCCTCGACTCGATAGAATGCGGCAGCATCGGACACGCTATGGGGAAGATCTGCGAAAGCTCCTGGAGAGCTCCGGATTCGGTTAAGTAACAAGTAACTCACGTTTATGTGTTTGCTTTGCATAAAGAATGCCTTACCCGCCGCTATCTTTTTCACCGCATCCAACTCCTGGAGGGTCTTCTGGGATTCGGCCTTGGCAGACTTGGCATTTTTAATAGCCACCACGAGCTCGGACGCTCGCGTCTTTGAGTCAAGCTCCAAACTCTCATGTTTTTTCATGAGAGCCTGGAGCTCTTGCCGCACCTTGCCAACCTGGGCCTCATACTTCTCCCGCTCGGTGCGCTCCGTGGCCGCCCTCTTCTCGGCCTCAAGCAGCGCTTGCTTAAGGGTCGCCACCTAAGACGTGGCCCCTAGAATAGCCACGATAATCCTGTCATTTTTTGCAATTGCACCTTTTTTATATATATTTAAACAAGGTATTTCTTACCTTCCTTGTCCTCGAGCTGCTTCTTGGCACGCCCGAGCTCTTGCTCGGACTGCTCGAGGTTCTGCTTTAGCGTGTCCACTTCCGCAGTCAGTGCGGCGGATGCCAGCAGAGAAGCTTGCATACGCATATTGACTCCTTTTTGTTAGACTCCTGCGAATTTTATTTGATCCTCTATTCGGCTTTTCTTCCCGAACGCCAAACAGAGCATCAGGGGCTACTGTCTATGCGGTAATATTATTTACACATTCTTTACTTACCTCAAAGCCTGTTAAAAGGCTAGCACAAGCTTTAGTCAGTCCACTCTTGGCGGACTGAACCTTCTGGACCACCGCACTCATAATGGTGCGGTGCTCCTCGTAGATGGAGGCGCCTTTGAGCACCTCCAAGAGATTGTCCGGCGCCTCCGGTTGGACGGGGGTCACCGGCACGGTGGGCTTGCTCCTCTTGGAAGGAGGTCGCCTGCCGGACTCTGGAACCTTTGAAGGTTCCGGAGCGGTGTCCGGCCTAGAGCCGGACTTGGAGCCCTGGGGGGTTTTATCCCCTTTACTCCTGGAGTCCGGGAGGTCGCCTTGCGGCGCCTCCAGGACCACCTCCTCCTGGCTTGGAACCTGTTGGGACAACACTTCGGCGTCGTCCGTAGGGCGGGGGGGGGGGGGTAGCCATCGGAAGTGAATTCACATCCGACGAGTCTAGTGAACCGCTCGACGACGCGTCGAGCCGGTCTTTGGGTGGGTTGCATAATCATATTCGACATAAGGGAAAGCTGTGCAATAAAGGAATACTATGAATTACTCTGGTATCCGAATACTTACGATTCCGCCAGGGTCTTGGCCCTGAGCGGCCACTCCTCTCCGCCGTCGTCGGCGTCGGTGGAGTAGTCCGGAGGAAGGGTTTTTCCCTTCTTGGACCCTTCGGCCTCCCCAGTGAGGGCAGCCTTCCTTTTCTTCTCTCTCCCCCACTGGAGGGGGAGAGGTCTCTTCTTCCTCCTCCTCGTCTTCACGGAAGGAATGCGCCTTGGAGCCGTCGGATGATGAACCCGACACCTCCTGGCACCGGGCACTTTTTCGAGCCCCCGTGGCCTCTTTCGTGGCCTTCTTCTCTGGCACCTCATAGGGTGCCGGAACCAGCAGCTTTGCCAAGCGGGCATCGGCTGGGTCTTCGGGCAAAGGAGCCAGACAGTCGATCTGTCCGGACTTCGCCTGCCAATCCTGTCAAAGGTAAGGGAGCTTAGATCCCGCATAGAGTTAAACTATGAAAAACTAATATCCTGTAAAAGGTACAAACAACTTACCGCGCTAGCGTGACGCTGCGCGCTGAATCCGCGATCCTCGGTAGCGGATGCGGGAGCCTCGACGCCCTTGAAAAGCACCTTCCAGGCATCTTCGTATGTCGTGTCGAAGAGCCTGCTCAAAGTTCGGTGCTGCGCCGGGTTGAACTCCCCCAGATTGAAAGCCCGTTGTTGACACGGGAGGATCCGGCGGATGAGCATAACCTGGATTACGTTGACAAGCTTGAGCTGCTTGTTCACCAGGGTTTGGATGCATGTTTGCAGTCCAGTCACCTCTTCTTTGCTGCCCCACGACAGGCCCGTCTCTTTCCAGGATGTGAGCCGCGTTGGGGGTCCGGACCGGAACTCGAGGGCTGCGACCCACTCAGGGTCGCGCGGCTCGGTGATGTAAAACCACCCCGATTGCCACCCCTTCAGGGTCTCCACAAAGGAGCCCTCGAGCCATAAGACGTTGGGCATCTTGCCCACCATGGCGCCTCCGCACTCCTCCTGGTTGCCGCGCACCACCTTCGGCTTGACATTGAAAGTCTTGAGCCATAGGCCGAAATGGGGGCGGATGCGGAGGAAAGCCTCGCACACGACGATAAACGCCGAGATGTTGAGGATGAAGTTCGGGGCCAGATCATGTAAATCCAGGCCATAGTAGAACATGAGTCCCCGGAAGAATGGGTGGATAGGAAAGCCCAGTCCGCGGAGGAAGTGGGGAAGGAACACTACCCTCTCATGGGGCCTTGGGGTGGGGAGGAGCTGCCCCTCTTCGGGAAGCCGCTATGCGATGTCGTTAGACAAGTATCCGGCCTTCCTCAGTTTTTTGATGTGTCCCTCCGTGACGGAGGAGACCATCCACTTGCCTCCCGCTCCGTACATGGCTGGAGAAGGTTGAGGTGGGGAGTGCGGACTTGGGCGCTGGAGCTCGAGTGCACGAAAATGGATAGGCAGAGGAGGAAGAAGGCATAGGTGAAAAGGTGGATCCTTATCCCCTTATATGGGTGGACGCAACTACGTGTCCCCACCAGCCTGGTAAAACTCGCTTATCTCCAAGCGGCGTAATCAATGGCACGGTTGGGTTACCCACACCCGTATTTATGAGAATCCTGGAATAAGGGGACACGATCTCTGCTTCGACGAGACGTACCAAGGAAACTGCCTCGCATGACACGCTGAGGTGGGACAATAAAACGATTCGAATAAAGGCTTGGCCGTGGTGCGATGTCACACTACGGAATACGTCAGCAGATTAGATTTGTGTAAATATTATTCTCTCTATGGCAATATGTGGAAACTTATTTTGCAGAGCCGGACACTAACTTTGTGTTCAAAATCTTCTATGAAGTACTTGGAGGAGGAACCCGCCTTGCAATGCCGAAGACAATTTGCGCATCGGACTCGTCGTCATTGAAGCTTGGTTCAGGGGCTACCGAGGGAGTCTTGGATTAGGGGGTGTCCGGATGGCCGGACTATATCTTCAACCGGACTCCTGGACTATGAAGATACAAGATTGAAGACTTCGTCCCGTGTCCGGAAGGGACTTTCCTTGGCGTGGAAGGCAAGCTTGGCAATACGGATATGTAGATCTCCTACCATTGTAACCGACTTTGTGTAACCCTAATCCTCTCCGGTGTCTATATAAACCGGAGGGTTTTAGTCCGTAGGACAACATACAGAACAACAATCATACCATAGGCTAGCTTCTAGGGTTTAGCCTCTCCGATCTCGTGGTAGATCTACTCTTGTACTACCCATATCATCAATATTAATCAAGCAGGACGTAGGGTTTTACCTCCATCAAGAGGGCCCGAACCTGGGTAAAACTTCGTGTCCCTTGCCTCCTGTTACCATCCGGCCTAGACGCACAGTTCGGGACCCCCTACCCGAGATCCGCCGGTTTTGACACCGACACTTGTATTGATTAGATCATCGATGCTACGGCGGGTTGTGCACGTTTGAGTTTCTTGGATGCTTATTCAGGTTATTATCAGATCAAGATGGCAGTCAAAGATCAGGAGAAGACGGCTTTTATCACTCCTTTTGGAGCTTTCTGCTATGTGTCTATGCCTTTTGGACTTAAGAGTGCCCAGGCGACTTACCAACGGTGTGTGCAGAATTGTCTTCACGATCAAATTGGGCGTAATGTTCATGCCTATGTGGAATGATATAGTGGTAAAATCCAGGAAAGAGGAAACGTTGGTCGCAGATCTGAAAGAGACCTTCGATAATCTCCGGGTCTACAAAATGATGCTTAACCCGGCCAAGTGTGTTTTTGGAGTCCCAGCCGGCAAGCTCTTGGGTTTTTTGGTATCTAACCGAGGTATTGAAGCTAACCCAGAGAAAATCAAGGCAATTACATCCCTGGCCAAACCAACATGCATCAATGACATTAAACGACTGGCGGGTCATGTTGCTACTTTGAGCCGGTTCATAAGCCGGTTAGGGGAGAAGGCAATGCATCTGTATCAGATGATGAAGAAAACAGATGATTTTGTTTGGAGCGATGCCGCAAACTCTGCTTTTGAAGATCTGAAGACACAGCTTGCTGAGCCGCCGGTCCTGGCTGCTCCAGTTGAGAAAGAGCCACTGTTGTTATACGTGGCCGCCAACTCACGCGCTGTTAGTGTGGCTATTGTGGTGGAGCGCAAGGAGGCTGGCAAGGAACATCCGGTTCAATGGCCGGTTTATTACGTCAGTGAGGTGTTAATTGAATCCAAGCAATGATATCCACATTGGCAGAAGCTCGTGTATGGGGTGTTCATGGCGAGCCGGAAGCTTAAACATTATTTTCAAGGTCATCCAATCACTATGGTTAGCTCTGCTCCTTTGGGAGACATCATTCAAAACAGAGAAGCCACTGGACGAGTCGCCAAGTGGGCCATTGAGCTTGGGTCTCATGGATTGAAGTATGTACCACGTACTGCGATCAAATCTCAAGCACTAGTTGACTTCATCAATGATTGGACAGAGATGTAGATGCCAGAAGAGAAACCAGATAACACATATTGGACTATTCATTTTGATGGGTCCAGACAGTTGGAAGGCTCGGGGGCTGGAGTTTTTTTAACCTCTCCTCGAGGTGACAAATTTTGTTATGTGTTACGGCTGATGTTTCCTTGCACTAACAACGCAGCAGAGTATGAAGCCTTGCTCCATGGTCTTCGAGTGGCAAAAGAGATGAGTTTGAGCTGGGTCAGATGTCTTGGCGACTCAGATTTAGTGGCTCAACAAGTATCAGGCAAGTGGGATTCCAAGGATCCTCTCATGGCGGCTTATCGCCGGGAGGTTGATGCTGTTACGGGGCATTTTAAAGGTTATCTGGTGGAGCACATTGACCGTAGGAAGAACGAAGCGGCTGATGCTTTAAGCCGGTTGGGATCTTAGCGTAAGCCGGTACCACCTAACACCTTTTTGGATGTTTTGCATAACCCGTCTGTCAAATTGCCCACAGAACAAGATTTAGCTGTTCCTGACCCAGAGGCGCAGTTGGTGGCGGCTCTTCATGTCATCCCAGATTGGACAGTGCCGTTCTTGGCTTACATGACCCGGGGAGAGTTGCCAGCGGATGAGACCCTGGCTCGACAGATAACCCGGCGGTCTAAGTCAATGACGATTTCTGATGGAGAACTATACCATCACTGCGTCTCTGGAGCGTTTCAACAGTGTGTTTCCCCTGAAGAAGGCCAAGAAATACTTCGTGAGATCCATGAAGGCGATTGTGGTCATCACGCCGGGTCAAAATCTCTGGTGGCCAAAGCTTTTTGTCACGGTTTTTATTGGTTGACGGCTCACGCTGATGCAGAGGATCTGGTCAGCAGATGTGATGGATGTCAAAAATTTGCACGACGAGCACATGTTCTGGCTCAAGAGCTCCGGATGATTCCAATCACTTGGCCGTTTGCGGTCTGGGGGCTTGACATGGTGGGGCCTTTCAAAAGGTCTAAGGATAAAAAGACACATCTTTTAGTGGCAGTTAATAAATTCACAAAGTGGGTTGAGGCAAAACCGGTGAGTAAGTGTGATGTAGCCACGACGGTTCAGTTTATGAAAATGGTGATCTTCTGCTTTGGTTTTCCACACAACATTATCACGAACAATGGCACTAATCTATCCCAAGGGGCTATGGAGGAGTTTTGTCAACGTGAGCATATCCGACTTGATGTTTCCTCTGTAGCTCATCCTCAATCCAATGGTCAAGCTGAGAGAGAAAATCAGGAAATTTTAAAAGGTCTCAAGCCCCGGCTTATGGTTCCCTTACAGCGAACGCCGGGTTGTTGGGTAGAGGAATTACCCTCAGTGCTGTGGAGTATCAACACCATGCCTAATAGGTCTACAGGTTACACACCTTTTTTTATGGTGTATGGAGCAGAAGCAATGTTGCCTAGTGACATCCGTCATGACTCGCCTCGCGTGGCGGCTTATGTTGAAGCTAATAATGAACAAGCCAGACAGGATGCACTCGACTTGTTAGATGAATAAAGAGACTTAGCAGCGGCTCGGTCAACAATTTATCAACAGGACCTGCGCTGTTATCACAGCCGCCGGGTTAGGTCCAGGACTTTTTAGGAAGGCGGCCTGGTGCTCCGGCTCATCCAGGATCTGTCAGATGCACACAAGCTATCCCCACCTTGGGAAGGACCCTTTGTGGTCAGCAAGAACTTAAACAACGGGTCATATTACCTCATTGACATTCGAGAGCACAAAGACTCACATAAGTCGGAGGAGGAGACCCGCCGGCCGTGGAACATTGCTCAACTTCGAACATACTACACCTGAGCCACCGGCTCTCATCATGTACATGCTTTAACATTTTATATACCATGATAAGCAATAAAATAAGACCATCGGTCTCTTTTCTTTTCAAAGATTATGCATCTTTGTTATTTCTTATTTTCAAATGACTATTAAGGAGCTGATCATATTTGAATCAAGTCTAACCTTTTTTGGTCCGGCTTATGATCGTATTCGAATCTAGATGCAATTATCATGGTCACTTGGGGGCTTCCTGTTCAAACATAGGTCGTATTCGAACCAAAGAGAACATAGCTGTCGTAACCCTCTTGATCGGCTCAAGGCCAAACTCACTAGGGGGCTTCTTGATCATATCCGAATCATAGTTTAACCCCTTTTGGGTCCGACTTGGATCGTATTCAAATCAGGGTCGTTAAAAACCTCTCAAGGTCATTTGGGGGCTTCCTGTTCAAACATAGGTCGTATTCGAACCAAAGAGAACATAGTTGTCGGTACCCTCTTGATCGGCGCAACGCCAAAGCCACTGGGGGCTATATGGTCGTATTCGAACCTTAGCTTAACCCCTTTGGTCCGGTTTACTGATCGTATTCGAATCAGAAGCCGCCAACCTTTAAATATAAGGCTAAATTGTACTTGTTACCTATTATTTGCCTTTTAGTTTTTTGTTGTCTCAATTCCACAAATAATTAGCATGATCTTCTTAGCCGGCTTGTTTATTTGACAACAAGGCCACCAAGGTATGATGATCATTAAATATTCAGAGGTATTGACTTCTCAGAAAGATTGAATTACCAACTTCATTACCCGGGTTATTCAAACCGGTGGTCTAAGGATCAAAGGTACAAGTATGGCTATTATTTATACGCAATTGCCTGCTGCATTAACCAAAGGGTTAGTTTCAGCCCTTGTCCTTTATTTATATCTGTTTCTGTTTTCTATTATGGTAAACATATTGGCTATAAGCCAGGTGTTTTAACCCGTTTGGTTCTAAGCCGCCAAGCCAATCTTTTCTCTTGTATCTACAGGAACAGAGTTAAAGTGTTGCAGAAACAATCATCAAATATGATGCATATGTTGCCATCAGGAAATATGGAGTCACACACAGTGTTTTATGCACGATGGCATAGGCAAGGCATTCAGTGTTTTCACAGCTAAACTATTAGAAGGCTTTTTATAAGCCAATGAAGATGGTTATTACTCCTCCCTCGCCGGTTCAGCGCCCTCTGTTGGCTGGAAGTTGGGTTTTGACCATTCAAAACCATTCATGGCGACAAATTCGGCTTCTTCGTCGATCAGGCCGGTCGGGTCAACTTCCGAGGCAAATGTATCTTCTCTTACAGGCGGGATCAAATCTGTCACCTTGTATGAGGGAGTCGCCATCTTCTTATTTTCAACATCAAAACCCGGCTGGTATTTGTCGATGTTGGTGTCATCTCCAAGGGTAGTTGCCTGAGGTCGGACTCCGCGCACGCAAGCCATGAAGTCATCCTGTTCAAAGGGAGATCCGTCTTCCTTCACGGTGGGATAGCCTCTGGCCAAGTACGCCGGGCCTAGGTCTGGCACCCAAGCCTTGGAGCAGCTCAGGGTAGTCAAAGCTCCGGCTCGTGCACAGGAGCGTTTCACTTCTTGAAACCTGGCAGGCGGGATTGACAGTTTCTTCAGAACGTCGCTGAGCCGGTTGGGTCCTTGATTGGCAGGAGAGATGGCGGCAAGTGCCCTTTGTGCGCCAATATACAGTTGTTCTACTAAGGTATACACTGCCTTCAGTTTAATCAAAGGATCTTGGCTCAGGTTCTTGCTTCATGGGCCTGCACATATTTTATACACAAAGTCAGCTGGCGGCTCATATTCCGGATCAGCAAAAGGTACACACGATTAAAAACAGACGGCTTACCAAAGATGGCGGCCACCATTTGAGACACCCAGCCCTTTAAACCGTTCAGCTCTGTTGACACTTCTTCAAGGGTTGCTTCGGCATTCTCGGTGCGTTGTGTCAGAAGCGTTTTTTCATCTGCCCAGGTTTTCTTCTTGGCGATGAAGCTGGTCTCTAAATTTACCGTCTTAGAGAGACTTATTTGCAATTTGGAGTTAGCAGACTTGATTTCTGCTTCCTGACTCGCTAGCCGAGTCTTCGCATCAGTCAATTGCGAGTTCAGTTCAGATAAGGCATTCTGCAAAAAAGCATATTCAGGTGAGTCAAGATTTTGCTTAAAGTTCAAAAATCAAGATTCAAGTCTCAAGTACTTTACAAAAAACCACTTGACACTTGGGGGCTAATGTATGCCAAAACAAATTTTTATGACTCTAAAGACATACTTTAAGTCCCAAGTACTTTACAAAGTAACAACACTTGGCACTTGGGGGCTAATGTATGCAATTCAGCAAGTTTCTCAAGGGGAAGCCGAAATATTAAGTTCTTTGAGTACGGTGCAAAACAATTTAAAATACCGACTCATTTATGATCAAAAGGAACCAGCCTTTGGGGACTACAGGTGAAGCTTTGTTCTATTTTATTGAATGCAAGAAAAGTTTCAAAGGTAAAAGTCTTGGCCTATATTCTAAAGTCTACAAATCATTCCGGTTGTCTCATAATCTGAAGACTTCGGGGCTGGAAGAATATAGATAAGCTGGAAGAACATACCTCGTATTTCTGCTGCAACTATTTGACCATTTCGATTTCAGAGTCGCGACTGGAGTGCACATGGCTAAGATAGCTGGATAAAATATCATTGGCATTTAGATGATCATAATTGGCAATGTCAAAGCGCACTTTCTGCCTCTCCAATGCCTCTTGTTTCGCCGTGTGGCGAGCCAGCACGGTTGGATTCCCCGGTTCAATAAAACGGCTCCCGGTGATTTGAATGTCTTGAGCAGACGGTGATGGCGGGTTGGCTGAGCTTGATGGTCCAGTTGCGGAAGGGTTCACAGCGGTCTCATCAAACGACGGCTCAGGAGGATTGGCTTCTGCATCGACAGGCGGGTCTTCTAGAGCGTCAGTTAATGGAGGAGAAGATGGCCTAGCCGGGTCCGATGCAAGCATTGGCGGGTCTTCCGCCGGTTTAGCTGCCTTTGCCTTCTTGGATTTAGCTTGGCCACTAAGAGAGATGTTGCAGGACTGTTAGTACAAAGATACAATTTAAACAACCCGGAAAAAAGGAGGATTTTTCATTACCCATGGGCAGTCTTGAAGGCCGGAAATTGAGTTTGTGATGTGTCGCCAAAAGAGCGAGACACCTCCTGAAAAGATAAAATAGAGTTAAAGTAATGCAAGGGAAAGGATCCATTAAACAGAGTTAAAGACAAAAAGACCTCATTCGGGCGCTTCTGAGGAGTTTGTTGAAGAATGACAGCCGGCTCATCTTCGGTCCGAGCTTGATGGCGGCTTTCATGTTGCTGCTTTTTCAAACGAAAGTTGGGATCCAAGTGAGCTAAAGGGTTAGAAAACCTTACTTTACGGATCACTCGTCGAATTTTTTGTCTTGGCGAGGGCTCTGGGTTGGAGGAAATGATAGTTACCTCTGCTTCCACGGCCCGACTGGCCCCAGTGTCATCCTGGTAATGATCAGTGTTAATAAGATTGTTAAAAAATTGGCCAAGGGAATCAAGGGCTACCTCTGAATCAGATGTATCATCAAGCTTCATCCAATCTTTAGCAGTGTTCTTTTTCTTCTTTTTTGACCTTCGGGTCGTTTTCTTGGCATTTATGGCAGCGGCTCTTGCTTTCTTGGCAGCCTTGTGGTTATATTTAACTTTCCAAAAGTCAGAGTTGGCCTGCAGGCAGGTAAAAACAAGATGAAGAGTCAGGCAAGTATTAAAACAATACGGGTGGGAAAAATACAAAGGAGATAAATAAGAATATCCTTACTTCTGGCACCGGGTTAAGCTTGCAAAAGGGGTTTAACCCGACGACACTGCAATCTCCGTATTTCCTGTTCACCAGAAGAGTTGACATTGAAACAATATATTCTTCTGTTAATTGAGCGGGGCTGTGACGAAGAGAGTCATACGGGCCTCCACCATACTCATACATCAGCTTTGACCGATGGCTTAAGGGGATGACCCGCCATGAGATCCAGTAGCTGGTCAGATCAACTCCTGTTAACCCATTCCCTAATAGAGCGTTAATCCTTTTGATGGAGGGTATCATCCTCTTGCATTCAGTGGCAGTAAGCTTGTCGGGAAGCGCGAACTTGGAGTCAAGACGATCGGGGTGATAACCCGGCAGTGGCTTCTCGTTTGTCGGTGAAATGTCTTGACAGTAGATCCAAGTCTGGTTCCAGTCCTTTGGGTGACTTGGTAAGACTATGACAGTGAAGACAACACCCTGCCGGCACTGAATTGAGATGCCTCCAAGCTCTAAGCTAAGGCCGTTTGTGCACTCGTTTTGCCAGTTCAGATAAAAGTATTCTCTAAACAGCTCCATGGTCGGCTCTTGTTGAAGATACACCTCACAGAGCACTTGGAAGTTACAAATGTTAGATATGGAATTGGGCCCGATATCTTGAGGATGGAGTTTGAAAAAGTGGAGGACCTCTCTGAAGAACTTTGAGTCGGGCGGTGAGAAGTGCTACCCCTTGAGCACTGCGTTGGATTTCCCCGAAGAGGAGAGGATGATGCAACAAAGTAGCGTAAGTATTTCCCTCAGTTTTTGAGAACCAAGGTATCAATCCAGTAGGAGGCTACGCGCGAGTTCCTCGTACCTACACAAAAACAATAGCTCAATGCAACCAATGCGCTTAGGGGTTGTCAATCCCTTCACGGTCACTTACGAAAGTGAGATCTGATAGAGATGATAAATAGTATTTTTGGTATTTTTGGTATACAGATGCAAAGTAAAAAGTAAAAGCAAAGCAATAATAAAGTGATGGAGATTAATATGATGAGAAAGAGACCCGGGGGCCATAGGTTTCACTAGTGGCTTCTCTCAAGAGCATAAGTATTCTACGGTGGGTGAACAAATTACTGTTGAGCAATTGACAGAATTGAGCATAGTTATGAGAATATCTAGGTATGATCATGTATATAGGCATCACGTCCGAGACAAGTAGACTGACTCTTGTCTGCATCTACTACTATTACTCCACTCATCGACTGCTATGCAGCATGCATCTAGAGTATTAAGTTAAAAACAGAGTAATGCCTTAAGCAAGATGACATGATGTAGAGGGATAGTTTCATGCAATATGATAAAAACCCCATCTTGTTATCCTCGATGGCAATGATACTATACGTGCCTTGCTACCCCTTCTGTCACTGGGAAAGGACACCTCAAGATCGAACCCAAAGCTAAGCACTTCTCCCATGGCAAGAACAACCAATCTAGTAGGCCAAACAAAACTGATAATTCGAAGAGACTTGCAAAGATAACCAATCATACATAAGAATTCAGAGAAGATTCAAATATTATTCATAGATAGACTTGATCATAAACCCACAATTCATCGGTCTCAACAAACACACCGCAAAAAGAAGATTACGTCGAATAGATCTCCACGAGAGAGGGGGAGAACATTGTATTGAGATCCAGAAAGAGAGAATAATACATCTAGCTACTAACTATGGACCCATAGGTCTGAAGTAAACTACTCACACTTCATTGGAGAGGCTTGGATGATGATGTAGAAGCCCTCCGTGATCGATGCCCCCTCCGGCGGAGCTCCGGAACAGGCCCCAAGATGGGATCTCGTGGATACAGAAAGTTGCGGCGGTGGAATTAGGTTTTTGGCTCCATATCTGATCGTTTGGGGGTACACGGATATATATAGGAGGAAGAAGTACGTTGATGGAGCAACAGGGGGCCCCCGAGGGTGGGGGCGCGCCTGGTAGGGTAGGGCGCGCCCCCTACCTCGTGGCCTCCTGTTACGTGCCTTGACGTAGGGTCCAAGTCTCCTGAGTTGTATTCGGTGAGAAAATCACGTTCCCGAAGGTTTCATTCCGTTTGGACTCTGTTTGATATTCCTTTTCTTCGAAACCCTAAAACTGGCAAAAAACAACAATTCTAGGCTGGGCCTCCGGTTAATAGGTTAGTCCCAAAAATAATATAAAAGTGGATAATAAAGCCCAATAATGTCCAAAACAGTAGATAATATAGCATGGAGCAATCAAAAATTATAGATACATTGGAGACGTATCAAGAAGCCACAGTTCATGTGGTCAGTAAAAATAATCACTTCGCCGTCTCTTGGATTGGGTCGTTCTTCTTCTGAATCAGGGGCACGGTAAGACATGACGTCTTTTCCTGGTAGAAATCCTATGGTGAAAAACTCCTTTAAACGTTCTTCAGTGACAGTTGAGGGAACCCAGTTACAGATGGTTGGTGCTTTTGACGGCATGATGTTCAAAGACGAACTGAAAAGAAAATAGCATGCCGGTTCAATTCAATGGTGAGATTAACAGTTAAGTGATGATGATGCAAATAAGTAATGTCGGCTTAGTTAAGGGCTAATGACATATAAGGAAAAGTAAGGCAGCATAGTAAGCCGCCATGACTACAGATATTTGAAGAAGGCAAATTCAGCTAAGTGTCAAACAAGCTTCCGAAATTGCTTGGTATTATTCCAGATCAAATGGCTATTCAAAATGAAAAAAAATCTAGACCTAAAAAGTTCAGCGCAGAGGAGTCCGTAAGTTCTAATGCAGTCTTTGAATCGGAGAAAGGGATCTATGGGTCAAGAAGAGGCACAAAAAAACTACCGCATGAGCATATATACATCTTTTTGGATCAAGAAGAGGTCTGTGGTGGAAGAACTACAAGGGACTGCGATGAACTAGGAAGAACAAGAAGGAATCTGGAAACCCAAAATGCGGATCTGAGAAGAAAACTTAAAGTCACAGGTCTTCTGTGGAGGTTGCCACCGTTCTCTGGATCAGTTCGAGTTGATGCAGCGGCCGAGGTTGATGGAGAAGAAGGAGACGCGCGATGGCGGTGAGGCTCGAGCAGCAGGAGGGTTGCGAGAGGAAGAAGACAGAGCGAGAGAGGAGAATGAGGATGGCCAAGGCGTGCCTATTTATAAGGGAAATATGTGAACAGATGGGCGCGAAAATCGAGGGAGAGCCGAATAATGGTTATCCAGCTACACAGTCGCCTCGATTCTCGGGAAACATTAAAGATAAAAGATCTGTTGGGAGATGACGTCATGAAAGTTTTTTGCGTTTTCAAGAGATGACATCATGGCGGGTTACAAAAACTTCAGCGAAGATAAGAAGATGGTTTTTTTGTCTAAGTATTGAAGATTGACAAAGAACGAAGTTCAAAGTCAACCTGGGGCCTAATGTTGGGGATATAACTATCAGTTATGACCCGCCCAGAAGGGCCCGGGTCAGCCCCAATGGCGGGTTACACAAGAAGCCCAGTAAACATTCAAGATGATAGTTTATTAAATCTTATAGAAGGCCCAAAGGCCTGGAGGCGGCTTAGGGCCTGATATTATGAACCGCCATATGTAAGACTTGTAAAGAAAGGCATGTAAAGGAAGTCACCGAGCCGGACACGAATATGCGCCGGCCGGGACTCTGTAGTCCACCAGGCGTCAACCCGTGTATAAAAGGGGACGACTCGGTGGCGGCTTAGGGCAAGAAACAAGAGATCGATAACCAAGCCGGCGAGTTGAGCCTCTTGGTAATCGAAATCCCAGCAATACCAACACAACTAGACATAGGCTTTTACCTTCATCGTAAGGGGCCGAACTAGTATAAAACCTCTCGTGTCCTTTGTACCGATTAACCCCTTTAAGCTTCCTAGTTGTGATGGCCCTACGATTAAGTCCTTTCTCTAGGACATCTGCCGTGACAATTCCATGACAGGGGCCGTCCCTTGGCAACTTGGGTTATGTTGGCTCTTGTATGCTTAGCTTATCCGGTGTGCCCTGAGAACGAGATATGTGCAGCTCCTATCGGGATTTGTCGGCACAACGGGTGGTCTTGCTGGTCTTGTTTTACCATTGTCGAAATGTCTTGTAACCGGGATTCCGAGTCTGATCGGGTCATCCTGGGAGAAGGAATATCCTTCGTTGACCGTGAGGGCTTGTGATGGGCAAGTTGGGACACCCCTACAGGGTTTTGAACTTTTGAAAGCCGTGCCCGCGGTTATGGGCAGATGGGAATTTGTTAATGTCCAGTTGTAGAAAACTTGACACTTAACTTAATAAAAATGCATCAACCGCGTGTGTAGCCGTGATGGTCTCTTTTCGGCGGAGTCCGGGAAGAGAACATGGTCTCGTGTTATGCTTGAACGTAAGTAGTTCTAGGATCACTTCTTGATCATAGTTTATCGACCGTGCTTTGCTCCTCTTCTCGCTCTCATTTGCGTATGTTAGCCACCATATATGCTAGTGCTTGCTGCAGCTCCACCTCACTACCTTTTCCTACCCATGAGCTTAAATAGTCTTGATCGCGAGGGTGTGAGATTGTTGAGTCCTCCGTGACTCATAGATTACTTCCAAAACCAGATGCAGGTGCCGACGATGTCAGTCTAGGGAAGGCGACCGAACTCAAGTGGGAGTTCGACGAGGATTCAGGACGTTACTATGTTTCCTTCCCAGACGATCAGTAGTGGAGCCCAGTTGGGGCGATCGGGGATCCTATCGCATTTGGGGTTGTCTTTATTTTGGTTCCGTAGCCGGACCTTGATTGTATTCTGGATGATGTAATGCTATATTTATGTATTGTGTGAAGTGGCGATTGTAAGCCAACTCTGTATCTCTTTCTTATTCAGTACATGGGATGTGTAAAGATTACCCCTCTTGCGACATGCCTACAATGCGGTTATGCCTCTAAGTCGTGCTCCGACATGTGGGAGATATAGCCGCATCGTGGGTGTTACACTCTAGGAACGCATTAAAATTCAACGGAACAACAGCACGGGCCATCTATCTACAACAACATAGACATGCAAAATACTATCAGGTACTAAGTTCATGATAAATTACAGTTCAATTAATCAAATTACTTAAGAACTCCCACTTAGATATATATATATCTCTAATCATTTAAGTGATCACATGATCCATATCAATAAACCATGTCCGATCATCACGTGAGATGGAGTAGTTTTCAATGGTGAACATCACTATGTTGATCATATATACTATATGATTCACGCTCGACCTTTCAGTCTCAGTGTTCCGAGGCCATATCTGCATATGCTAGGCTCGTCAAGTTTAACCCGAGTATTCTGCGTGTGCAAAACTCGCTTGCACTCGTTGTATGTGAACGTAGAGCTTATCACACCCGATCATCACCTGGTGTCTCGACACGACGAACTGTAGCAACGGTGAATACTCAGGGAGAACACTTGTACCTTGAAATTTAGTGAGAGATCATTTTATAATGCTACCGCCAAACTAAGCAAAATAAGATGCATAAAGGATAAACATCACATGCAATCAATATAAGTGATATGATATGGCCATCATCATCTTGTGCTTTTGATCTCCATCTCCAAAGCACTGTCATGATCACCATCATCACCGGCTTTACACGTTGATCTCCATCGAAGCATCACTGTCATCTCGCCAACTATTGCTACTACGACTATCGCTACCGCTTAGTGATAAAGTGAAGCAATTACATGGCGATTGCATTTCATACAATAAAGTGACAACCATATGGCTCCTGCCAGTTGCCGATAACTGTGTTACAAAACATGATCATCTCATACAATAAAATTTAGCATCATGTCTTGACCATATCACATCACAACATGCCCTGCAAAAACAAGTTAGACGTCCTCTACTTTGTTGTTGCAAGTTTTACGTGGCTGCTACGGGCTGAGAAAGAACCATTCTTACCTACGCATCAAAAACCACAACACAGTATAGTGATTTCTTTTTGATCTTATGAAAGAACCCTGTTCATTGAACCGATTCAACTAAAGTTGGAGAAACTGACACCCACCAGCCACCTGTGTGTGAAGCACGTTGGTAGAACCAGTCTCGCGTAAGCGTACGCATAATGTCGGTCTGAGCTGCTTCATCCAACAATACCGCTGAATCAAGAATCAACTAGTGACGGCAAGCAATATGTATATACCCACGCCCACAACTCCTTTGTATTATACTCATGCATATAACATCTACGCATAGACCTGGCTCGGATGCCACTGTTAGGGAATGCAGTAATTTCAAAAAATTCCTACGCACACGCAAGATCTATCATGGTGATGCATAGCTACGAGAGGGAAGAGTTTTGTCCACGTACCCTCGTAGACCGTAAGCGGAAGCATTATGACAATGCAGTTGATGTACTCGTACGTCTTCATGATCCGACCGATCCTAGTACCGAAAGTACGGCACCTCCGCGATCTGCACACGTTCAGATCGGTGAAGTCCCACAAACTCTCGATCCAGCTGAGTGTCGAGGGAGAGCTTCGTCGGCACAATGGCGTGATGACGGTGATGATGAAGCTACCGGCGTAGGGCTTCGCCTAAGCCCTACGATGATATGACCGAGGTGGATTAGGGTGGAGGGGGGCACCGCACACGGCTAAGACAATGATCAACTTGTGTGTCTATGGGGTGCCCCCCCCATATATAAAGGAGTGGAGGGGGAGGGCCGACCCTCTATGGTGCGCCCTAGGGGAGTCCTACTCCCACCGGGAGTAGGATTCCCCCCTTCCAAGTAGTAGGAGTAGGAGAGAAGGAAGGGGAGGAGAGGGGGAAGGAAAGGGGGGCCCACCCAATTCGTATTGGGATAGGGGGCGCGTCTCCCACCTTTTCCCTTCCTCTCCTCTATTCCACTAAGGCCCAATAAGGCCCATATACTCCCCGGGAGGTTTCGGTAACCTCCAGGTACTCCGGAAAATGCCCGAACTCATTCGGAACCATTCCGATGTCCAAACATAGGCTTCCAATATATCAATCTTTATGTATCAACCATTTTGAGACTCCTCGTCATGTCCGTGATCATATCCGGGACTCAGAACTACCTTCGGCACATCAAAACACATAAACTCATAATACCGATCATCACTGAACGTTAAGTGTGCGGACCCTACGGGTTCAAGAACTATGTAGACATGACCAAGACTTATCTCCGGTCAATAACCAATACTGGAACCAGGATGGTCATATTGGTTCCTACATATTCTACGAAGATCTTCATCGGTCAAACCGCACAACAACATACGTTGTTCCCTTTGTCATCGGTATGTTACTTGCCCGAGATTCGATCGTCGGTATCTCAATACCTAGTTCAATCCCGTTACCGGCAAGTCTCTTTACTCGTTCCGTAATGCATCATCCCGCAACTAACTCATTAGTCACATTGCTTGCAAGGCTTATAGTGATGTGCATTACCGAGAGGGCCCAGTGATACCTCTTCGATACTCGGAGTGACAAATCATAATCTCGATCTAGGATAACTAAACAAACACCATCGGAGACACCTGTAGAGCATCTTTATAGTCACCCAGTTACGTTGTGACGTTTGATAGCACACTAAGTGTTCCTCCAGTATTCGGGAGTTGCATGATCTCATAGTCATAAGAACATGTATAAGTTATGGAGAAAGCAATAGCAACAAACTAAATGATCATCGTGCTAAGCTAACGGATGAGTCAAGTCAATCACATCATTCTCTAATAATGTGATCCCGTTAATCAAATGACAACTCATGTCTATGGTCAGGAAACATAACCATCATTGATTCAACGAGCTAGTCAAGTAGAGGCATACTAGCGACACTCTGTTTGTCTATGTATTCACACAGGTATTATGTTTCCAGCTAATACAATTCTAGCATGAATAATAGAAATTTATCATCATATAAGGAAATATAAATAAAAACTTTATTATTGCCTCTATGGCATATTTCCTTCCCTACAATGATGACCCCATGATGGAGACTGGCTTCGACGACGACTTCGCGTCGGAGCCTGCACTGCTGCATGCTGGCTTGACCATGGAGCAGACGCAGGCGCACTTCAACGTGGGCGCCTATGTCGGCGTACAGGCAGACACATGAGGAACATCGCATCAACATGTTCCTCCTGGAGCAGCACGGGCTGGCGGAGGCGAGATCAACAGCGAGCGTGCGAGCGAGGAGGCCGTGGCGGCCATGGTCGTGGCATACCCCAACTTTGTCGCCGAGCAATAGGCTCTTGATAACCCACAAGTATATGGGATCGTTTGTAGCCTTTTTCGATAAATAAGAGTGTCGAACCCAACGAGGACCTAAAGGTATAACAAATATTCCCTCAAGTTCTATCGACCACCGATACAACTCTACGCACACTTAATATTCGCTTTACGTAGCACAAGTATGAAACTGTTTTGTAGGTGATAGGATAAGTTTGCAAGGATAAAAATAGAAGTACTTAGCGAGAATAAAACTATGAATAATTTGCAAGATAATAAAAGTTAGTTGTTTAGTAGAAAAAATTTTGTAACAGAAGAAAGTTACTTGTCCCTAGGCAATCGATAACTAGAGTGGTAATCATTATTGCAATTTTATATGAGGGAGAGGCATGAGCTAACATAATTTCCATACTTGGATCATATGCACTTATGATTGGAACTCTATCAAGCATCTAAAACTACCAAAGATCATTAAGATAAAACCCAACCATGGCATTGAGTATCAAGTCCTGTTTACTCCCATACGCAACAACCCCCTTACTCAGGTATAAGCTTATGTCACTCTATCCACCCACTATAAGAGAATCATGAACGTATTGCAACGCTATATATTATTTCCTAATGATGTATGGCTATCCTATGATGTTTGGGTAGATTCTTTTTGTCCTATGGGTTGATTGATGATTGTGATTCGTTTGAGTTGTATCTTTTATTTTGGTGTTGTCCTATAGTGGGAATCCCACATGCTTGCGTGACACGAAGGGCACCATACGACAACACCAAAATAAAAGATGCAACTCAAACTAATCACAATCGTCAATCAACCCATATGACAAAACGAATCTACTCAAACATCATAGGATAGCCATACATCATTGGGAAATAGTATATAGCGTTGAGCACCATGTTTAAGTAGAGATTACAATGGGAAGAAGGGGTGTTACACCATTGCATAGAGGGGGAGAGAGTTGGTGTTGACGGCAGCGAAGTTGTTGGTGTAGATCGTTGTCACGATTATTGCCCCAACAGCGTTCTAGCGCCACCGAGGGAGAGGGCGAGGGAGTCCCCCTCCTTATTCTTCTTCCTTGGCCTCCCCTAGATGGGAGGAGAGTTGCCCCTCTGGTCCATGGATGCCATGGCGGCGGAGGGGTAGGAGCCCCTCCTTGATTGGATCTCTGTGTGTGTGTGTGTGTGTGTGTGTTCTTTTCTATTTCGCGTTCCTGTTTTTCGGGCAAAAACCGTTTCTTAAATATCCGGAGATTCGTAACTCCGATTGGGCTGAAATTTTAACACGATTTTTTTTTCCGGATATAAGCTTCCTTTGCGGCCGAAGAAGAGCGCCAACCGACTTATGATATGCTCACTAGGCATCATCGCACGCCAGGGGGAGGCCGCGCCCTGGTAGGTAGTGGAGCCCGTGGGCCTCCGTTTGTGTTGATTCAAGAATCACATATATTCCAAAAAAATCTCCATAATTTTTTATTGCGTTTGGACTTCATTTGATATGGGTATTCTGCGAAATAAAAAACATGCAACAAATATGAACTGGCACTGAGCACTAGATCAATATGCTAGTCTCATAAATCATATAAATTGTTGCCAAAAGTATGTTAAAGTTGTATTATATTGGCATGCAACAATCAAATATTATAGATACGATGGAGCCGTATCGGCATTCCCAAGCTTAATTCCTGCTTGTTCTCGAGTAGGTAAATGATAAAAACGATAATTTTTGATGTCGAATGCGACCTAGCATAATCTTGATCATATAATCTAATCATGGCATGAATATTAAGACATGAGTGATTCAAAGCAATAGTCTATATGAAAGCAATAGTCTATATGAAAGTACAACATATAGCTCATTGAACTAATATCCATTCAAGTTGATTATTTCAGAAAGTTCAATGATTGGCATGACATGGACTAGAGATGTGGACCCCTCAAAATGCTTAGGACAAATATTGGCAAAAGCTCAAGACCCTTCATTTCTATTTTTGTGATCCAAGATCACAGTGAGTCCATAGGAAATGCCAATACTATTAAAAGGATATGATGTGTTGCTTAATGGTCTACTTTCTCAAAATGCTTAGTGATATGCTCCAAAGCCCTCAACCACTTTCTCAAATCCAAATATGTCCTAATCCTAAAGTCAAACTTGGCCCCGCCGATTTGATCCATCTAGCGCCATCGAGTTCCTTCGACATATATAGCCATAGCCAGAGACCCTAATCAGTTCGGTCTCACTGATAGGGATTTCGGTCTCACCGAGATGGGATTGCAAACTCTCTTTTCCCTTTTGTTTCGGTCTCATTGAAATGAGCGATTGGTCCCATCGAGTTTGCAATGCAAACTCTTTGTTTCCCTTTCGTAATGTGCGGTCGGACCGAGTTTGCCTGACCAACTCTCTGTTCGCTTATTACTAAAATCGGTCTCATCGAGTTCATGTAGTCGGTCAAACCAAGATAAGGTTTTTCCCTAACCCTTGGTTATCGGTCCCACCGAGTTGATCATGTCGGTCCCATAGAGAATGCTAACGTTCACATTTTTGTACTAAATCGGTCTCATCGAGTTCACCTATTCGGTCTGACCGAGTTGGGTCAAATGTGTGTAACGGTTATATTTTGTGTGGAGGCTATATATACCCCTCCACCCCCTTCTCTATTCAAGAGAGAGCTGATGTCTACTACACAACCTTCTTCTTGTAGACGTTGTTGGGCCTCCAAGTGCAGAGGTTTGTAGGACAGTAGAAAATTTCCCTCAAGTGGATGACCTAAGGTTTATCAATCCGTGGGAGGCGTAGGATGAAGATGGTCTCTGTCGGTGTCAAAACCGGCGGATCTCGGGTAGGGGGTCCCGAACTATGCGTCTAAGGCGGATGGTAACAGGAGGCAGGGGACACAATGTTTTACCCAGGTTCAGGCCCTCTTGATGGAGGTAAAATCCTACGTCCTGCTTGATTACTATTGATGATATGGGTATTACAAAAGTTGATCTACCACGAGATCGGAGAGGCTAAACCCTAGAAGCTAGCCTATGGTATGATTGTATGTTGTCTACGGACTAAAACCCTCTGGTTTATATAGACACCGGAGAGGGTTAGGGTTACACAAGGTCGGTTACAAAGGAGGAGATATCCATATCCGTACTGCCTAGCTTGCCTTCCACGCCATGTAGAGTCCCATCCGGACACGAGACGAAGTCTTCAATCTTGTATCTTCATAGTCCAACAGTCCGGCCAAAGGATATAGTCTGGTTGTCCGGAGACCCCCTAAACCAGGACTCCCTCAGTAGCCCCTGAACTAGGCTTCAATTACGATGAGTCCGGCGCGCAGTGTTGTCTTCGGCATTGCAAGGCGGGTTCCTCCTCCGAACACATCACAGAAGAGTTTGAATACCAGGATAGTGTCCGACCCTGCAAAATAGATTCCACATACCACCGTAGAGAGAATAATATTTCCACAAATCTTAATCTGCTGACACGGTTTGGCAACATGACATCAGGCCATGGCTCGGTGATTTATTCGAACCGTTTTTCTTCAACCAACTCCACACATAACGCGAGGTGGTTTCTTGACACGTCTTGTCAAAGCAGATATCGTGTTCCCCTAATTACGGGATTCTCATCAATACGGTCGTGGGTAACCCAACCGTGCCTAGGACTCCTAGATTTTAGGCAAGTCCCAAACAGCCACTAGGAGGACGCTTGATATTCACCCTCTTTATAAAGGGACAAGGCTTTTACATTTTTCCCTCCCGTGCTCAGTCGAATCCTTCCCCCGCCTTGAGTTCTAACACCCAAAGCCCAGGTCAGGTGCTTCGGACCTTCAATCATGTCCGGATCTAGCCTTCAAGGCCGGTGGATGCCCTCCTCTGTTATGGAAGAGGATATCAAGAAGTTGAGGGAGGCCAGATACCTGACCGCCGAGGTTTCGCATCGGCTGCCTGCCCGAGGGCAGGTCGTCCCTACTCCCGAACCCAACGAGAATGTTGTGTTCGTCTCCCACTTCCTCCGAGGTCTAGGCCTCACTCTGGATCCCTTCGTTAGGGGTTTGATGTTTTATTATGGGCTAGATTTCCACGATCTAGCCCCGGACTCCTTTCTCCACATCTCGGCATTTATTGTCGTATGTGAGGCCTTCCTCCGCATTACCCCTCACTTCGGCCTATGGCTCAAGACCTTTGACGTGAAGCCAAAGATGATCGAGGGGTAGCATGTAGCGTGCGGAGGCGCAGCAAGATTACTGGAGCTCCGTGGCCAAAAGGTTCCTTTCCAGAGGTGTCTGGATTATGGCAACGGGAGTGGTTCTACGTCACCGCTCCCAGAAGTGCCAAGTGGGTAGCTTCCCCCGCCTTTCGCTCGGGCCCTCCACCACAAGTGGTGTCATGTATCAGCAGGGGGCTGAGCTGGGGTCCAGCCAAGGATGTGCCCATACCGCAGAGCCGCATTCGGGATCTCTTCGAGGGAGATTTTAGTTTGGTTATGGTAGTGCAAGTCATGCTGGTTCGTCTAGTCCAGCCTTGCAAACGCCGGCCCCTCCGCATGTGGGAGTTCAACCCAGAAGGACCGCGTACTATTCAGAATTTCCTCGGCCTCATGCATGAGGAGATGTATAAATCATTCTTCGGACGTCAAATAGAGTGTCCGGACACTACTGAGGACGTGGGCCTGAGCAGCAACCGCACCGCGGCCCAAGTAAGTAATTCTCTAGCCGAACACACGGTCTTTCATTTATTATGACGTCATTCTGAAGAATCGCTTTTTGACCAGGACTGGATAACAAAGGCGAAGATGATCCGGTGTTCGGCCCCCCATCCTGAAGGCTTGGACAATCCGGTGCTAGAGAAGATGCTCGAGCCAGCACCTTGCCTGGTGCCCTCAAAGGAAGATGAAGGGGGAATAAAGAGGGCAAAAGAGGGCCTCCACCGCTACCTATTCTGACCGAGGGAACAAGCGCCTCCGTGAGGGAGGATAACCAAGGGGAGGAATCTGACATTCTCTCACCCCGGGGAAGGAAGAGGACTACCTCTGAAGATCCGGAAACCAAGGTTTCCAAACGGGAGAAGAAATCTCCACCAGAGGGTCCTGCCTTGGAGGATGCTCTTGCCGCACAAAGTCCGCGCGGAGATTAGTCCTCTAACGAGCTGTAAGTAATCAAAAAGTACTTTAATAGTGAAGATATACTACCTTACGTCTGAGGACAATAACCGAGGCATTTATCTTGCCCTTCGGATCTTAGCCCTTCTCAGCAGAGCTCGTCTTTGGGGGATCTTCTTCCGGAGATGATGGAGAGCAAAACGCCTCCCCCGGACTCCCCCGCTCAAGAAGCGGGCGACCTTGAAGTGTCGTCACGAAGGGCCTCGCCGGATCAGGTGAAGCCAGAAGATAATCCTATGGTCGCACGAAGTCCCCAGTATCCGGCTCTTGAAGAGAGCAACCAAAAGAATCCGGCACCGTCTGGTATGCGGTTGGACGCACTGAGGGATCTGCTAGAGCGAGCAACTATCTTAGAAAAACACTGTACATTGATGGGTACGGTGATTGAAAGGATTTCGTCCGCCGAAAGCGGGTTGCATGAAGCCTTTATGAGTCTACTGACGGGTTTTGAGGTACGTGAAATGATATACATTTGTGATAGTACCGCACATTTTTAGGTGTGCCCTGTGTAGATAGTAGCCCCTGAGACTCTAGTTGTCATCGAGAACGGCGGCAAACAGAGGATCGTAGTCCCAGGTAATAACCAGACCACCTTCATGTGAGGTGGTTGAAGCTCCGGTGGCTAGCCGGACTTATGGGTTTGCCGAACTAAAGCGACAACTGGATGCAGCGGATGCCGACATCGAGCTTGTTAACAAGCGGCTTGACGAGGCACAGGGTAAGTGATGTTTTCGGGTGAATGTCACATAGGAAGAGCAGCATGATGCCAGTATCTTTAATATGTTGTGACTGCAGATGGAGCTGCCACCGTGGAGACCCTTCGGGCGGAGCTTGCCCGAGCCAAAGAACAAACAAGGATTAGTAATGCGGCCGCCTTTGGAGTTAAGAGCCGAAAAGGCTGCACATTGCGAGAGCAAAGATAAAATGGCCAGATGGCTGTAAAGTTAAAAGACACTGCCGACCATTGCCAGTTCCTTGAAGAAGAAAACCGGGCGAGGGCGATGGACCTTGAGAAGGCCACAATGGCGACCAAGGACAGCCGCTCTGCCATGAGAGCGAAGAAGGAGGAACTGCGTGAAGCCAGGGATATTGCGGCTGGGAAGCCCTTTATGCTGCGAAGGAAGTTCGGAGATCCGCGGTATGCCCCTCTGGATCGGGTGGAGTTCGGCAGACGCATATATGGACTTGGCGGCGAGCGCTATCGATGCGGCCGAATACTTCCGAGATCAAACAGATCGTGAAGTGGACAAGCTATTCTGGTCGCAGTTTAACGTTCCAGAGCGTCCGCTTCCATTGACTGATCAGCTAGCCAAATGGGCCGAACTCAATAGGTTGTCCGGACTCTCCATGAGGTCTGTCGTGGATCAGCTGTGGCCGGAAAGGCCAAAGCCGAACAACTATTTTAGCCTGGTGCAGCAGTTCCTTGGTGCGGTGCCACGCATCAATGCAATGAAGAGGTTGGCGTGCATAGAGGGCTCGCGGATGGCCCTTGCCCGTGTCAAAGCATACTGGGCGGAGATGGATGCTACCACTGTCGCGGTGCAGGGTTCGACCATAGGCCGAGTAGTTTCCGAGTACTATTTTGAAGAAGTTCTTGAGGGTGCTCGTTTGATAGAGGCCCAGTGCTCGAAGAATATTATGTTTGAGTGACATGTATTCCCATTGTAAAAACAATGTTTTTATTTAATTTATCAAGGCTGTATTTATACTTTTGCCCGAAAGTAATATGATGCCTCCTGTGCGGCCGTTTACGTATATATATGTATATCCTGAAAGATTGCAGTCGTCGGCTTCAGCCCCCACGCATATAATGCGGGGGTGTTCGCAGAAGATGCGTGTTCACACTTAATCCAACGTCTTGGTCCTATTAAGGAGGTGATAGCGCAGCGAACTAGGCAACCGGACTATAATGCTTTAACACTTTCACTTAGCCAGAGGAGTTTGACAGTGGGGCTACTATATAGCCCCTGGTGGCTCCGCACTCACTCGAATTCGGGGTGTGTACATGCCTGGCCGGGAAACGGCCCTTCGTTAAGGCGGAGGAATTCTAAGATTCCGATAGGTCATCGAGTGGTTGACCAGTCTCACGCTATATCATGACAGTCAGTTTTCGGCTTTCTCTACTGAGGTGCTCGTCCGGATGAACCAAGGCACAATCGTAGTAGTTCTCCTGGTGCCGCCTTAGCCAATAGAGCGGAACGTAAGGCAGCAAAACACAGGAGCTGGGCAAACCCAACATTTGACCAAAGACATGATTAGGAGCTGATGCATATAAGGCCGAACTCGCGACGCCGAACACTCCCTAAGGTATTCGGTCTATATTGTGGGCCTGAACAGTGCCCTTTGTAAGAAGCCCCTGGTGTCCAGGTACGTGCATTACTCTGACGTGGCCACATGCCAAGACGTCAGCGTCCTTCTCAATTGTACTGAGAATCCGAGGGATGTGTATCAACAAGAGACAGTAAAAAAGGTTGATGCAGGGTCTTAATCTAAAAAGAATCCTTGGAACGGGTCCCTGCTGCACGTCTGCGCATGTGTCTCCGTTGTGCCGTATCCTGCACGGGTGTAGCACGATGGTCATCTGTAAAAGAGAGGAACTTAGGTGAAAAGTTGTCATGCAAAAGGGTAGGTTTAAAGAACCATGTACAATTCAAGATGAGTAAAAATTGCCACTTGTCTGTGCGCGTTGAGCCCCTTGTATTTGTAATAGGGGTGTGGCCATCAAACCTGTATGAATTACATATAGCTGCATCAGACTCGTCTAACCGTGTTCGTAGTCTTGACGACCTATCAAATGCTTTAGTTGGTGAGGCCATTTTAGTGTGTGGCTGCCAAGGCAGCCGCACTCTCTTCGGCGCGCAGGGATCGCTCAATATTTCCGTTTACTGTAATGATGCCACATGGACCGGGCATCTTAAGCGTGAGGGAAGCGTAATGCGGTATTAAATTAAAGCGAGCGAAAGCTTCGCGTCCAAGTAGTGCTTGATAGCCACTTTGGAACGGAGCAATGTGGAAGGTTAAATTTTCACTACGGAAGTTATCGGGGAAGCCGAATATAACCTCTAGTAGTAGGGAGCCTGTGCAATGAGCCCCTGGGCCTGGCGTTACTCCTTTAAAGGTAGTATTGCTGTGGCAAATTTTCATTGGGTCTATCCCCATTTTGCGGATTGTGTCCTGATATATCAGGTTTAGACTGCTGCCACCGTCCATCAGGACTTGTGTGAAGTGGTATCCGTTAATTATTGGATCTAATACCAAGGCAGCTCATCCCGCGCGCCAGATACTTGCCGAGTAATCCTGATGGTCGAAGGTGATCAGTTGAGAGTGGCAGAACTCCACGGTGATAGGCCCTTGGGCATATTTATCTGGGAGTGCCGCTTTGTTTCTCCCCTTTATCACGTGTAACACATTTACTGTTTTGACTTCTGGTGGAAATTTCTTCTGTTCCCCAATGCTTTGCTTGCGAGGCTCATCCTCGTCTTCGCTTGGTGTATCTTGCCCCTTATGTTCGGCGTTGAGCTTGCCGGACTGATTGAAGACCCAACATTCTCTGTGGGTATAATTTGCAGGTTTATCGGGGGTGCTATGGATCTGACATATTTGGTCCAGAATTTTGTTTAGGCTGGACAGTTCATCTCTGGCACCTTTAGAGGGCAGCTTTTGCTGACCTGGCCGAGAGCTTCTGAATCCGGCGTTTACCGCCGTGCTCTTTGGGCTGTCTTCTTTATTCCGGCGCTTATTATTTTTGCTACGTCGTGATTTCCCGTTTCTGTCTCTAACTTTAGATGTACTTGGGTCACTGGTGCTGCATCGGGCTAGCCAGCTGTCCTCGCCAGCGCAAAAGCGGGTCATGAGGCTTGTTAATGCTTCCATTGTTCTCGGCTTTTCTTGGCCGAGGTGTCTGGCAAGCCATTTGTCTCAGACGCTGTGCTTAAAGGCTGCCAAGGCTTCGGCGTCCGGACAGTCGACTATTTGGTTCTTTTTAGTAAGAAACCTATTCCAAAGCTTTCGGGTTAACTCTCCGGGCTATTGAGTTATATGACTCAAATCGTCCGCATCCGGAGGTCGGACATAAGTCCCTTGAAAATTTGCACGAAAAGCGTCTTCGAGCTCTTCCCAGCTTCCAATGGAGCTTTTGGGGAGGCTTTTAAGCCAGTGCCGAGATGGCCCTTTGAGTTTGAGGGGTAAATACTTAATGGTGTGGAGATCATCTCCTCGAGCCATATGGATATGGAGGATATAGTCCTCAATCCAGACCCCAGGGTCTGTTGTTCTGTCGTATGCCTCTATGTTTACGGGTTTGAATCCCTCTGGAAATTCGTGGTCCAGCACCTCATCGGTGAAACATAGGGGGTGTGCGGCACTCCTGTATTTGGGTGTACCATGATGTTCGGATGTTTGTTGTGTTGCATCATTGATACGTCTCCAACGTATCTATAATTTTTGATTGCTCCATGTTATATTATCTATTGTTTTAGGCAATATTGGGCTTTATTTTCCACTTTTATATTATTTTTGGGACTAACCTATTAACCAGAGGCCCAGCCCAGATTTGCTGTTTTATGCCTATTTCAGTGTTTCGAGGAAAAGCAATATCAAACGGAGTCCAAACGGAACGAAATCAGCTGGATAAGTTATTTTTGGAAGGAAACCTACCGGATAGACTAGGACCCTACGTCAGAAGATGAAGGAGGAGCTCACGAGGGTAGGGGCGCGCCCAACCCCCTGGGGCGCGCCCCCTGCCTCGTGGCCCCCCCTTTGGTCCACCGACGTACTCCTTTCACCCATATATACCTATGTATCGTAAAACTTCCAGAGAGCACAATAGATCGGGAGTTCCGCCGCTAGAAGCCTCCGTAGCCACCGAAAACCAATCTAGACCCGTTCCGTCACCCTGCCGGAGGGGACAATCCCTCTCCGGTGGCCATCTTCATCATCCCGGTGCTCTCCATGACGAGGAGGGAGTAGTTCTCCCTCGGGGCTGAGGGTATGTACCAGTAGATATGTGTTTGATCTCTCTCTCTTGTGTTCTTGATTTGGCACAATCTTGATGTATCGCGAGCTTTGCTATTATAGTTGTATCTTATATTTCTCCTCCCCCTCTTCTCTCTTGTAATGAATCGAGTTTCCCCTTTGAAGTAATCTTATCGGATTGAGTCTTTAAAGATTTGAGAACACTTGATGTATGTCTTGCTGTGGATATCTGTGGTGACAATGGGATATCACGTGATTCACTTGATGTATGTTTTGGTGATCAACTTGCGGGTTCCGCCCATGAACCTATGCATAGCGGTTGGCACACGTTTTCGTCGTGATTCTCTGGTAGGAACTTTGGGGCACTCTTTGAGGTTCTATGTGTTGGTTGAATAGATGAATCTGAGATTGTGTGATGCATATCATATAATCATACCCACGGATACTTGAGGTGACATTGGAGTATCTAGGTGACATTAGGGTTTTGGTTGATTTGTATCTTAAGGTGTTATTCTAGTACGAACTCTAGGGCTGTTTGTGACACTTATAGGAATAGCCCAACGGATTGATTGGAAAGAATAACTTTGAGGTGGTTTCGTACCCTACCATAATCTCTTCGTTCGTTCTCCGCTATTAGTGACTTTGGAGTGACTCTTTGTTGCATGTTGAGGGATAGTTTTATGATCCAATTATGTTAGTATTGTTGAGGGAACTTACACTAGCGAAAGTATGAACCCTAGGCCTTGTTTCAACGCATTGCAATACCGTTTACGCTCACTTTTATCATTAGTTACCTTGCTGTTTTTATAATTTCAGATTACAAATACCTTTATCTACTATCCATATACCACTTGTATCACCATCTCTTCGCCGAACTAGTGCACCTATACAATTTACCATTGTATTGGGTGTGTTGGGGACACAAGAGACTCTTTGTTATTTGGTTGCAGGGTTGCTTGAGAGAGACCATCTTCATCCTATGCCTCCTACGGATTGATAAACCTTAGGTCATCCACTTGAGGGAAATTTGCTACTTTCCTACAAACCTCTGCACTTGGAGGCCCAACAATGTCTACAAGAAGAAGGTTGTGTAGTAGACATCAAGCTCTTTTCTGGCGCCGTTGCCGGGGAGGTTAGCGCTTGAAGGTATATCTTTAGATCTTGCAATCGAGTCTTTTAGTTTCTTGTTTTATCACTAGTTTAGTTTATAAAAGAAAACTATAAAAAAATGGAATTGAGTTTGTCTCATACGCTTCACCTTTTTAATATCTTTCGTGAGTATGATGGAAAGGATAATTGTGCTCAAGTGCTAGAAGAAGAAATCTATAAAATGTTTGGCACTAAATATTTGAATGATGAGCATGATTGCAATGTTGTTAGTATGTATTCCTTGAATATCCATGATGCTAATGATATGCAAAGCCACAAGCTTGGGGAAGCTATGTTTGATGAAGATGATATTTTTTGTCCCCCAAGTTTTGATGAGCAAATTTATTATGATGAAAGCATGCCTCCTATTTATGTTGATTATATTGATGAAAGTGGAATTGGAGAGGTCATGACTTTATTTTTGTGATGAATCCACTATTCCGGAAGAGGTTCCAATTGATTATGAGAACAAAGTTGCTATCTATGATGATTATTGTGATGACTTGTATGCTATACAGAATAATGATATCCATGAAACTTGTCATCATGATTTTAGTTTTCAATTGGATTATGCCTCACATGATAATTATTTTGTTGAGTTTGCTCCCACTATTATTCATGAGAAGAATTTTGCTTATGTGGAGAGTAATAAAATTTCTATGCTTGTAGATCATGAAAATAATGCTTTAGGTGCTGGTTATATTGTTTAATTCATTCATGATGCTACTGAAAATTATTATGAGGGAGGAACATATGCTTGTAGGAATTGCAATAGTATCAAGTTCCCTCTCTATGTGCTTAAAGTTTTGAAGTTATGCTTGTTTTGCCCTCCTATGCTAGTTTATTATTGTTTACATAAGTTGTTTGCTCACAAAATCCCTATGCATAGGAAGTGGGTTAGACTTAAATGTGCTAGTCATATTCTTCATGATGCTTTCTTTATATTACAATTCTTATCTTTTATGTGAGCATCATTGAAATCATCATGCCTAGCTTGGGGCGTTAAACGATAGCGCTTGTTGGGAGGCAACCCAACTTTATTTTTATTCTTTGATTTTTGTTCCTGTTTAGTAATAAATAATTCATCTAGCCTCTGTTTAGATGTGGTTTTATGCTTTTAATTAGTGTTTGTGCCAAGTAGAACCTTTGGGAAGACTTGGGGGAAGTCTTTGTGATCATGCTGTCAAAAACAGAAACTTTAGCGCTCACGAGAATTGCTGCCATTTTTATTTGAAGAGTGATATTTAGTTAATTCTTTTTGAAGATGATTAATATATAAATTCCTCAGGTCCATCAATTTATTTTAGAATTTTATGAGTTCCATAAGTATAGGTTTGATCCAGATTACTACAGATTGTTCTGTTTTTGACAGATTCTGTTTTCATTGTGTTGTTTACTTATTTTGATGAATCTATGGCTAGTAAAATAGTTTATAAACCATAGAGAAGTTGGAATATAGTAGGTTTAACACCAATATAAATAAATAATGAGTTCATTACAGTACCTTGAAGTGGTGATTTATTTTCTTATACTAACGGAGCTTACGAGTTTTCTGTTAAGTTTTGTGTTGTGAAGTTTTCAAGTTTTGGGTAAAGATTCGATGGACTATGGAATAATGAGTAGCAAGATCCTAAGCTTGGGGATGCCCAAGGAACCCCAAGGTAATATTCAAGGATAGACAAGAGCCTAAGCTTGGGGATGCCCCGGAAGGCATCCCCTCTTTCGTCTTCGTTCATCGGTAACTTTACTTGGAGCTATATTTTTATTCACCACATGATATGTGTTTTGCTTGGAGTGTCAATTTATTTTGTTTGAATTTTCTTGATGTTATTTAGAACAATGTTTTGCATCTTTTATTTCAATAAAAGTGGCATTGATAGCCTTTACTATGCCTATGTTACAAGTATACATGTTGCTGTTTGAAAACAGAAAGTTTACCACTGTTGCAATAATTCCCTAGAAAAGTCAGAGTGTGATAAAATGTTGAAACCTTTTGCATATTAAGCTCTGATAAATTTACTACAGTGGGAATTTTATTTCATAATTTTTGGAGCTAGGAAAGTATGGATGTTGCAGCATTCTTTACAGACTATCCTGTTTAGGAAGATTGCTGTTATGTTTGCATTGTTTGCATATGTTTGCTTCTTTAATGATTCTATTTGACGATAGGACTATTAAATATGCAGAGGCATTTAGTATGCAATGTTGAATAATAATTTTAGTTATTTGCTACAGTAGAGTATGATAAGGTTTTGGCAATGGTTTATACTAACTTATCTCACGAGTCCTTGTTGAGTTTTGTGTGGATGAAGCTTTTGAGATTTAGGGAGACCGTGATATGAGAGGAATTAAGGAGACACAAAAGCTCAAGCTTGGGGATGCCCAAGTCACCCCAAGATAATATTTCGAGAAGTCTCAAGCATATAAGCTTGGGGATGCCCCGGTTGGCATCCCACCTTTCTTCTTCAACAATTATCGGTTAGTTTCGGTTGATCCTAAGTTTTTGCTTCTTCACATGATGTTTGCCATTCTTAGAATGTCATTTTGCTTTGCTTGCTGTTTGAATAGAATACCAAGATCTGAAATTATTAAATGTTAGAGAGTCTTCACATAGTTGCATAATTATTCGACTACTCATTGATCTTCACTTATATCTTTCGGAGTAGTTTGTCATTTGCTCTAGTGCTTCACTTATATCTTTTAGAGCATGGTGGTAGTTTTATTTTGAAGAAATAGATGAACTCTCATGCTTAACTTATATTATTTTGAGAGTCTTAAATAGCATGGTAATTTGCTTAAAATCCTAATATGCTAGGTATTCAAGAATAATAAAATTCTCTTATGAGTGTGTTGAATACTATGAGAAGTTTGATACTTGATAATTGTTTTGAGATATGGAGATGGTGATATTAGAGTCATGCTGGTTGATTAGTTGTGAATTTGAGAGATACTTGTGTTGAAGTTTGTGATTCCCATAGCATGCACGTATGGTGAACCGTTATGTGATGAAGTCGGAGCATGATTTATTTATTGATTGTCTTCCTTATGATGGCGGTCGGGGACGAGCGACGGTCTTTTCCTACCAATCTATCCCCCTAGGAGCATGCGCATAGTACTTTGTTTCGATAACTAATAGATTTTTGCAATAAGTATGTGAGTTCTTTATGACTAATGTTGAGTCCATGGATTATACGCACTCTCACCCTTCCACCATTGCTAGCCTCTCTAGTACAGCATAACTTTCGCCGGTATCATAAACTCACCATATACCTTCCTTAAAACAGCCACCATACCTACCTATTATGGCATTTCCATAGCCATTCCGAGATATATTGCCATGCAACTTTCCACCGTTCTGTTTATTATGACACGCTTCATCATTGTCATATTGCTTAGCATGATCATGTAGTTGACATCGTATTTGTGGCAAAGCCACCGTTCATAATTCTTCCATACATGTCACTCATGAGTCATTACACATCCCGGTACACCGCCGGAGGCATTCATATAGAGTCATATCTTGTTCTAAGTATCAAGTTGTAATTCTTGAGTTGTAAGAAAAATGAAAGTGTGATGATCATCATTATTAGAGCATTGTCCCACTGAGGAAAGGATGATGGAGACTATGATTCCCCCACAAGTCGGGATGAGACTCCGGACGAAAAAAAGAGGCCAAAGAAGCCCAAATAAAAAAAGAGGCCATAAAAAAAGAAAAGGCCCAAATAAAAAAATAAAAAAATGAGAGAAAAAGAGAGAAGGGGCAATGCTACTATCCTTTTACCACACTTGTGCTTCAAAGTAGCACCATGATCTTCATGATAGAGAGTCTCCTATGTTGTCACTTTCATATACTAGTGGGAATCTTTCATTTTAGAACTTGGATTGTATATTCCAATGATGGTCTTCCTCAAAATGCCCTAGGTCTTCATGAGCAAGCGAGTTGGATGCACACCCACTAGTTTCTTTTGTTGAGCTTTCATACATTTATAGCTCTAGTGCATCCGTTGCATGGCAATCCCCACTCACTCACATTGATATCTATTAATGGGCATCTCCATATCCCGTTGATACGCCTAGTTGATGTGAGACTATCTTCTCCTTTTTGTCTTCTCCACAATCACCATTCTATTCCACCTATAGTGCTATGTCCATGGCTCACGCTCATGTATTGCGTGAAGATTGAAAAAGTTTGAGAACATCAAAAGTATGAAACAATTGCTTGGCTTGTCATCAGGGTTGCGCATTATTTAAATATTTTGTGTGGTGAGGATGGAGCATAGCCAGACTATATGATTTTGTAGGGATAGCTCTCTTTGGCCATGTTATTTTGAGAGGACATAATTGCTTAGTTAGTATGCTTGAAGTATTATTATTTCTATGTCAAAATGAACTTTTGTCTTGAATCTTTCAGATCTGAATATTCATATCACAAGTAGGAAGAATTACATTGAAATTATGCCAACTAGCATTCGGCATCAAAAATTATCTTTTTTATTATTTACCTACTCGAGGACGAGCAGGAATTAAGCTTGGGGATGCTTGATACGTCTCCAACGTATCTATAATTTTTGATTGCTCCATGCTATATTATCTACTGTTTTAGGCAATATTGGGCTTTATTTTCCACTTTTATATTATTTTTGGGACTAACCTATTAACCGGAGGCCCAGCCCAAATTTAATGTTTTATGCCTATTTCAGTGTTTCGAGGAAAAGGAATATCAAACGGAGTCGAAACGGAACGAAATCAACTGGAGAAGTTATTTTTGGAAGGAAACCTACCGGATAGATTTGGACCCTACGTCCGAAGATGAAGGAGGAGCTCACGAGGGTAGGGGGCGTGCCCACCCCCCTGGGGCGCGCCCCCCTGCCTCGTGCCCCCCCTTCGGTCCACCGACATACTCCTTTCACCCATATATACCTACGTATCGTAAAACTTCCAGAGAGCACAATAGATCAGGAGTTCCGTCGCCAGAAGCCTCCATAGCCACCGAAAACCAATCTAGACCCATTCCGGCACCCTGCCGGAGGGGGAAATCCCTCTCCGGTGGCCATCTTCATCATCCCGGTGCTCTCCATGACGAGGAGGGAGTAGTTCTCCCTCGGGGCTGAGGGTATGTACCAGTAGCTATGTGTTTGATCTCTCTCTCTCTCTCTCTCTCGTGTTCTTGATTTGGCACGATCTTGATGTATCGCGAGCTTTGCTATTATAGTTGGATCTTATGTTTCTCCTCCCCCTCTTCTCTCTTGTAATGAATCAAGTTTCCCCTTTGAAGTAATCTTATCGGATTGAGTCTTTAAAGATTTGAGAACACTTGATGTATGTCTTGCCGTGGATATCTTTGGTGACAATGGGATATCATGTGATTCACTTGATGTATGTTTTGGTGATCAACTTGCGGGTTCCGCCCATGAACCTATGCATAGGGGTTGGCACACGTTTTCGTCGTGATTCTCTGGTAGGAACTTTGGCGCACTCTTTGAGGTTCTATGTGTTGGTTGACTAGATGAATCTGAGATTGTGTGATGCATATCGTATAATCATACCCACGGATACTTGAGGTGACATTGGAGTATCTAGGTGACATTAGGGTTTTGGTTGATTTGTATCTTAAGGTGTTATTCTAGTACGAACTCTAGGGCTGTTTGTGACACTTATAGGAATAGCCCAACAGATTGATTGGAAAGAATAACTTTGAGGTGGTTTCGTACCCTACCATAATATCTTCGTTCATTCTCCGCTATTAGTGACTTTGGAGTGACTCTTTGTTGCATGTTAAGGGATAGTTTTATGATCCAATTATGTTAGTATTGTTGAGGGAACTTACATTAGTGAAAGTATGAACCCTAGGCCTTGTTTCAACACATTGCAATACCGTTTATGCTCACTTTTATCATTAGTTACCTTGCTGTTTTATAATTTCAGATTACGAATACCTTTATCTACTATCCATATACTACTTGTATCACCATCTCTTCGCCGAACTAGTGCACCTATACAATTTACCATTGTATTGGGTGTGTTGGGGACACAAGAGACTCTTTGTTATTTGGTTGCAAGGTTGCTTGAGAGAGACCATCTTCATCCTACGCCTCCTACGGATTGATAAACCTTAGGTCATCCACTTGAGGGAAGTTTGCTACTGTCCTACAAACCTCTGCACTTGGAGGCCCAACAACATCTACAAGAAGAAGGTTGTGTAGTAGAAATCAATCGTATGCTGGAGCGCGCTTGCGTGGTCCATAGATGGATCTGGTTGCGCCGTCCTTTTGATGCAAGCCCTCGCGTGGATCGCGTATTGGCTTATGTGCGGCGTTGTTTGGCGCTCTATGTTGGCCGTGAGGTCATCTATCCGGCCAGATGGCCGTTTTAATTTGTGGTTGCGGGGGGTCTAAGGCCTCCTCATCGAATTCAGGTAGCAACTTCCGCTTCGTGTAGCTCTTGGTGGGGCGATTACCGCCGTACTTCGCTGCTGTGTTGAGTACTTTACTCCATCTTATTCTGAGTGTGTCTTGCGCAGCCTTGAGCCTTTGCTTCTGCTTTTTTAGACTCCTCGCGGTAGCAACAAGCCTTTGACGGGCATTCTGTTGCTCCGAGTGTCTGTCCGGTGTGACGTCATCCGGACTATTATCTTTGACAGAGTCAGGTTGTTCGGTTTGATTCTGCGTGTTGCCGTGGTCCGGCGATGGTTCACCCTGCTCTAACGCTGGGTCTATATGATCGTTGTTTCTGCTGGGGCGGGATTTGGAGCGGCGCTTACGCCGCCGCTTTGACTGCTTCTCGAGGGGACAACCCTTCGTTGCGTCCTTCCGTTCCTCGTCGCCGTTTTCTTTTGGTGTGTCCACCATGTATACGTCATGTGATGAAGTGGGCGTCTAGTGCCCTGTGGGCAGTGGTTCCTGTTCACCTCCTGCATCGTCGTCCATACCGTCGATGTCTTCGGAGTCAAAGTCGAGCATGTCGGTTAAGTCATCGACAGTGGCTACTAAGTGGGTGGTGGGTGGGCGGCGAATTTGTTCGTCATCCGCGTCCCAATCCTGCCGGACATACTTCGGCCAGGACTCTCCTGACAAGGAGAGAGACTTTAATGAATTCAGTATGTCGCCGAAGGGCGAGTGCTGAAAGATATCCGTGGAGGTGAACTCCGTGATTGGCGCCCAGTCGGATTTGATAGGCACGGGCGCTGGCGGTTCGGAGTCCGTGGCCGGGGAAGGATCCGGAAGTTTGGCAACACGGCTCTCGTGAAGGGTAAGGTCGATATTCGGCTCGATCGCCGCTGAGGATGCGGCCTCCGTGACGGGGTCTATGCACCCGTCCATGGATGGCGAAACTGACTCCGAATTGAGGCTCGGAGCGGCTACCGGTGCGATCTCCTGAATACGGTCCGATGGTAGAGCTAAATCGTACTCATCGTGACCGCGTGGCGCACAAGGCAGGGGCTCGAATCCGTCGAAGATCAAGTCTCCGCGGATATCGGCCGTGTAATTTAAACTTCCAAACCTGACCTGATGGCTAGGGGCATAGCTTTCGATCTGCTCCAGATGGCCAAGCGAGTTGGCCCGCAGTGCGAAGCCGCCGAACACAAAGATCTGTCCGGGGAGAAAAGTCTCACCTTTGACTGCATCGCTATCGATGATAGAAGGAGCCATCAAGCCTAACAGCGATGACACAGAGGAACTCTCAATGAAAGCACCAATGTCGGTGTCAAAACTGGTGGATCTCTTGTAGGGGGTCCCGAACTGTGCGTCTAAGGCGGATGGTAACAGGAGGCAGGGGACACGATGTTTTACCCAGGTTCGGACCCTCTTGATGGAGGTAAAACCCTATGTCTTGCTTGATTAATATTGATGATATGGGTATTACAAGAGTTTATCTACCACGAGATCGGAGAGGCTAAACCCTAGAAGCTAGCCTATGGTATGATTGTATGTTTTCCTACGGACTAAAACCCTTCGGTTTATATAGAGACCGCAGAGGGTTAGGGTTACACAAGGTCGGTTACAAAGGAGGAGATATCCATATCCGTACTGCCTAGCTTGCCTTCCACGCCAAGTAGAGTCCCATCCGGACACGAGACAAAGTCTTCAATCTTGTATCTTCATAGTCCAACAGTCCGGCCAAAGGATATAGTCCGGCTGTCCGGAGACCCCCTAATCCAGGACTCCCTCAGTCTCTCTCAAGCAACCCTGCAACCAAATAACAAAGAGTCTCTTGTGTCATCAACACACCCAATACAATGGTAAATTGTATAGGTTCACTAGTTCGGCAAAGAGATGGTGATACAAGTGCAATATGGATGCTAGATATAGGTTTTCATAATCTGAAAATATAAAAACAGCAAGGTAACTAATGATAAAAGTGATCACAAACGGTATTGCAATGCGTTGAAACAAGGCCTAGGGTTCATACTTTCACTAGTGCAAATTCTCTCAACAATAATAACATAATTGGATCATATAACTATCCCTCAAAATGCAACAAAGAGTCACTCCAAAGTCACTAATAGCAGAGAACAAACAAATAGATTATTGTAGGGTGCGAAACCACCTCAAAGTTATCCTTTCTGATCGATCTATTGAAGAGTCCGTAGTAAAATAACACGAAGCTATTCTTTCCGTTCAATCTATCCTAGAGTTCGTACTAGAATAACACCTTAAGACACAAATCAACCAAAACCGTAATGTCACCTCAAGTATCCATGGGTATGATTATAAGATATGCATCACACAATCTCAGATTCATCTATTCAACCAACACAAAGAACTTTTAAGAGTGCCCCAAAGTTTCTACCGGAGAGTCGGGACGAAAACGTGTGCCAACCCCTATGCATAAGTTCACGAGGTCACTGAACCCGCAAGTTGATCACCAAAACATATATCAAGTAGATCACGTGATATCCCATTGTCACCACAGATAAGCACATGCAAGACATACATCAAGTGTTCTAAAATCCCTAAAGACTCAATCCCAAAAGATAACCTCAAAGGGAAAACTCAATCCAGTACAAGAGAGTAGAGGGGGAGAAACATCATAAGATCCAACTATAATAGCAAAGCTCACGATACATCAAGATCGTTCTGAATCAAGAACACGAGAGAGAGAGAGAGAGATCAAACACATAGCTACTGGTACATACCCTCAACCCCGAGGGTGAACTACTCCCTCCTCGTCATGGAGAGCGCCGGGATGATGAAGATGGCCACTGGAGAGGTATTCCCCCTCCGACAGGGTGCCGGAACGGGTCTAGATTGGTTTTCGGCGGCTACGGAGGCTTGCAGCGGTGGAACTCCCGATCTCGGTAATGTTCTGGAAGTTTGGGTATATATAAGAGGTGTTGGCGTCGGGAACAAGTTAGGGGGGTCTCCGAGGCGACCCTGAGGTAGGGGGTGCGCCCCCCACCCTTGTGGGTGCCTTGGGACTCTTCTGCCCATCTCCGATACTCCGTGGGCTTCTTCTGGTCCAAAAATAATCTCCATGAAATTTCAGGTCAATTCGACTCCGTTTATTTTTGCTTTTTTGCTATACTCAAAAACAAGGAAAAAAATAGAAATTGGCACTAGGCTCTAGATTAATAGGTTAGTCCCAAAAATCATATAAAATAACATATAAATGCATATAAAACTAGTTGTATTCCACAAAAGTTGACATGCTTATAAGAGACATTTTCATCATGAATAGTGCAATCATCGTTAGTACTATGGATATTCAAAGAGTTCATACTAATAACATTGCAATCATGCTCATCATTCAAAGATTCAGTGCCAAACATTCGGATGCATTCTTCTTCTAATACTTTGGCACAATTATGGGAATCCTTATTTTCATGAAAGATATTAAAAAGATGAAGCATATGAGGTACCCTCAATTCCACTTTTTTATAATTTTCTTTTGTAAACTAAACTAGTGATAAAACAAGAAACTAAAAGATTCAATTGCAAGATCAAAATATATACCTTCAAGCGCTAACCTCCCCGGCAACGGCACGAGAAAAGAGCTTGGTGTCTACAACACAACCTTCTTCTTGTAGATGTTGTTGGGTCTCCAAGTGCAGAGGTTTGTAGGACAACAGAAAATTTCCCTCAAGTGGATGACCTAAGGTTTATCAATCCGTGGGAGGCGTAGGATGAAGATGGTCTCTCTCAAACAACCCTGCAACCAAATAAAAAAGAGTCTCTTGTGTCCCCAACACACCCAATACAATGGTAAATTGTATAGGTGCACTAGTTCAGCGAAGAGATGGTGATACAAGTGCAATAATGATGGTAGATATAGGTTTTTGTAATCTGAAAATATAAAAACAGCAAGGTAACTAATGATAAAAGTGAGCACAAATGGTATTGCAATGCTAAGAAATGAGGCCTAGGGTTCATACTTTCACTACTGCAAGTTCTCTCAACAATAATAACATAATTGGATCATATAACTATCCCTCAACATGCAACAAAGAGTCACTCCAAAGTCACTAATAGCGGAGAACAAACGAAGAGATTATTGTAGGGTCCGAAACCACCTCAAAGTTATTCTTTCTCATCGATCTATTCAAGAGTCCGTAGTAAAATAACACGAAGCTATTCTTTCCATTCAATCTATCATAGAGTTCATACTAGAATAGCACCTTAAGACACAAATCAACCAAAACCCTAATGTCACCTAGATACTCCAATGTCACCTCAAGTATCCGTGGGTATGATTATACGATATGCATCACACAATCTCAGATTCATCTATTCAACCAACACAAAGAACTTCAAAGAGTGCCCCAAAGTTTCTACTGGAGAGTCAAGACGAAAACGTGTGCCAACCCCTATGCATAAGTTCCCAAGGTCACGGAACTCGCAAGTTGATCACCAAAACATACATCAAGTGGATCACGTGATATCCCATTATCACCACAGATAAGCACATGCAAGACATACATCAAGTGTTCTCAAATCCTTAAAGACTCAGTCCGATAAGATATATTGAAAGGGAAAACTCAATCCATTACAAGAGAATAGAGGGGGAGAAACATCATAAGATCCAACTATAATAGCAAAGCTCGCGATACATCAAGATCGTACCACCTCAAGAACACGAGATATATATATATATAGAGAGAGAGAGAGAGATCAAACACATAGCTACTGGTACATACCCTCAGCCCCGAGGGAGAACTACTCCCTCCTCATCATGAAGAGCACCGGGATGATGAATATGGTCATCGGAGAGGGATTCCCCCCTTCGGCAGGGTGCCAAAACGGGTCTAGATTGGTTTTCGGTGGCTACAGAGGCTTATAGCAGCGGAACTCCCGATCTAGGTTTCTTTATGGAAGTTTGGGGTTATAGATGGGGTGTTGGAGTCAGGAACAAGGCAGGGAGGGGTCTCCAGGCTGTTCACGAGGCAGGGGGCCGCGCCCAGGGGGGTGGGCGCCCCCCACCCTCGTGGGCAGCCCGTGACTCTTCTAGCTCAACTCTTTTACTCCGTGTCCTTCTTCTAGTTCAAAAACAAGTTCCGTGAAGTTTCAGGTCAATTGGAGTCCGTTTGGTTTTCCTTTTCCGCGATACTCAAAAACAAGGAAAAAACAGAAAGTGGCGTCGGGCTCTAGGTTAATAGGTTAGTTCCAAAAATCATATAAAATAGCATATAAAACATCCTAGATGGATAATATAATAGCATGGAACAATCAAAAATTATAGATACGTTGGAGACGTACCAAGCATCCCCAAGCTTAATTCCTACTCGTCCTCGAGTAGGTAAATGATAAAACAGAATTTTTGATGTGGAATGCTACCTAACATATTTATCAATGTAATCTTTGCTATTGTGGCATGAATGTTTAGATCCGAAAGATTCAAGACAAAAGTTTAATATTGACATGAAAATAGTAATAATAATACTTCAAGCATGCTAACAAAGCAATCATGTCTTCTCAAAATAACATGGCCAAAGAAAGCTATCCCTACAAAATCATATAGTCTGGCTATGCTCTATCTTCATCACACAAAATATTTAAATCATGCACAACCCCGATGACAAGCCAAGCAATTGTTTCATACTTTTGATGTTCTCAAACTTTTTCAATCTTCACGCAATACGTGAGCGTGAGCCATGGACATAGCACTATAGGTGGAATAGAATGGTGGTTGTGGAGAAGACAAAAAGGAGAAGATAGTCTCACATCAACTAGGCGTATCAACGGGCTATGGAGATGCCCATCAATAGATATCAATGTGAGTGAGTAGGGATTGCCATGCAACGGATGCACTAGAGCTATTAGTGTATGAAAGCTCAAAAATAAACTAAGTGGGTGTGCATCCAACTCGATTGCTCACGAAGACCTAGGGCATTTTGAGGAAGCACATCGCTGGAATATACAAGCCAAGTTCTATAATGAAAGATTCCCACTAGCATATGAAAGTGACAACATAGGAGACTCTCTATCATGAAGATCATGGTACTACTTTGAAGCACAAGTGTGGTAAAAGGATAGTAGCATTGCCCCTTGTCTCTTTTTCTCTCTTTTTTGTGTTTTTGTGTTTTTTGGGCCTTCTCTTTTTTATGGCCTCTTTTTTCTCCTTTTTTTATTTTTCATCAGGAGTCTCATCCTGACTTGTGGGGGAATCATAGTCTCTATCATCCTTTCCTCACATGGGACAATGCTCTAATAATGATGATCATCACACTTTTATTTACTTACATCTCAAGAATCACAACTCGATACTTAGAACAAAATATGACTCTATATGAATGCCTCCGGCGGTGTACCGGGATGTGCAATGACTCATGAGTGACATGTATGAAAGAATTATGAATGGTGGCTTTGCCACAAATACGATGTCAACTACATGATCATGAAAAGCAATATGACAATGATGAAGCGTGTCATAATAAACGGAATGGTGGAAATTTGCATGGCAATATATCTTGGAATGGCTATGGAAATGCCATAATAGGTAGGTATGGTGGTTGTTTTGATGAAGATATATGGTGGGTTTATGGTACCGGCGAAAGTTGCGCGGCACAAGAGAGGCTAGCAATGGTGGAAGGGTGAGAGTGCGTATAATCCATGGACTCAACATTAGTCATAAAGAACTCACACGCTTATTGCAAAAATCTATTAGTTATCGAAACAAAGTACTACGCGCATGCTCCTAGGGGGATAGATTGGTAGGAAAAGACCATCGCTCGTCCCCGACCGCCACTCATAAGGAAGACAATCAAAAAATAAATCATGCTCCGACTTCATCACATAACGGTTGACCATACGTGCATGCTACGGGAATCACAAACTTTAACACAAGTATCTCTCAATTCACAACTACTCAACTAGCGTGACTCTAATATCACCATCTTCATATCTCAAAACAATCATCAAGTATCAAACTTCTCATAATATTCAATGCACTATATATGAAAGTTTTTATTATATCCCTCTTGGATGCCTATCATATTAGGACTAAATTCATAACCAAAGCAAACTACCATGTTGTTCTAAAGACTCTCAAAATAATATAAGTGAAGCACTAGAGCAAATGACAAACTACTCCAAAAAATATAAGTGAAGATCAATGAGTAGTCGAATAATTATGCAACTATGTGAAGACTCTCTAACATTTAAGAATTTCAGATCTTGGGATATTATTCTGTCGGTGTACTAGAGTAGGGGTACCCTTGTACCCCGAACTTGTGCACGGGCAGTCGCAGCGTCCCGCGGCAAGGCCTGCCAGGTCACCACCAAGATTCCTTGTGGTCCCTCTGAAGACCATTCAAGAACAAAGTACTCAAGACAAGACCCCGGCAAGAGGAGCTTGCCGGGAAGAAGGCAAGACCCCGGCAAGAGGAGCTTGCCGGGAAGGCCATCAGAAGCGTTCCAAGGCCCCGTCAAGAGGCGCTTGCCGGGAAGGCCGTCCGAGGCGTTCCAAGGAACTTGCCGCGGCGCGCTTCGCGCCCCGGCAAGGCCCGGTGAGCGACAAGCTCCCGGAAGCGACAAGTCGGCGGCCGCGGCAAGCCCCCACTCCATGCCCGCGCTCCACCACATCCACCCACGTGTTGCTCCGGGGCCCCTCCCGAGCGCACGTGGCAGGAGGCTGTGCAGCTAGGGGCGTGCGGTGGCACGCAGGCGCTGACAAGACAACCATCGTGGCAAGACGGTGGCGTCCCTAGCGGTCCCTTTCGGTGCTGTCTAGGCAACACAGACGGGCATTGAATGCCCTTGTCCCCTGCCGTCAGGGTTAGGTATGATAACACTGTAGCAGCTAGCTGTGCCTACTACAGCACCTAGCTGTGCCTACCCTCGGCACCCTTTCCATTTTTGCCCTTGGCCCCCGTTGCTCTATGTCGGTAACCCCTTGAGTATAAAAGGAGGCCCGGGTGCAACGTAGAGGGGGTCGGCCACCTGGAGAGCCCTCGCGAGGTTCAGCAATTCCACACACTCACGCTCATCCTCGAGCCAGAAATCAATACCAATCCACAAAGCAGGAGTAGGGTTTTACGCATCCTTGCGGCCCGAACCTGGGTAAATCGCTCGCGTGCTTCGCCTCGGTTTACTCCTAGCACGACCAACCGCCTGCTTGCTTCGCCTCGATCTGCTCTTTGCGCAACCTCCGCCCCCCGCCGAACCAAAAGGGACCCGGTCCGCCGATTAAGTTGGGTAACGCCAGGGTTTTCCCAGTCACGACGTTGTAAATCGGCGGCCAGTGGGTTGTAATGCGGCTCATATCGGGCGTCTTCGAGCTCGGTCTTCATCTTCTTCATCGATCTTCACCATCTTCATCAACATGCCGCCGAAGAAGAAAGTTTCGGAGGCAGCTGCTTCGTCCGCGCCGAGCCACCCACCGCCGGAGCAAACGGACGGTGGGGTAGGCGCCGGCGGAAGGGCACGCATCGACGAGGGAACTCTTGGTGCTGCCAGGTCCCAGGACAAGGCTGCCCTGCCCATCGGCGGCGTGGCCGGCTCCCACAACGACCGGGCGCACTCCAAGACCTCGGCGTCCGTGCATGCACCGCGCCCATCCCAGGAGGCGCGGGACCGGCAGCGCCATGGTACTCACGGTACCATGCGCTCGCTGGACCAAGATCGAGCTGGTGGACCCCGGAGCGCCCAGGACCATCATGCGCGTCAACAAGCCGGCGCGAGCGAGACACGGTCGCCTGGACGGGATACTGCTCCTTCTAACGTGGTTAGGAGTCCGAGCGTATCCCGCTCCTCGCACCGCTCGCTACCGCCGCCCGCCACCGCAGCGGAAGCTCTGGCACGAGCTCAGCTGCTCCTAGACTACCCTCCAGCGGCGGACAAGATCGACGACTGGAGGGCCACTATCCAGAGTCTCATCGGCTTCGCCAACGGCGACACTCCTCGGCAGCCGAGCACGTTGCAGCCGCAGCGGGTCAGCCAGGCGCAAACCGGTGGAGACAAGACTGGTGGGGGTGCAACTACTGTGCACTCCCCACCCCGAAGGCCAAGATCGCCGACCCACCGGATCCGCCACGACAGCGACTCCACCGCATCGTCGGATCCGCGAGCTCGTCGCGACCAACGACAAGTTCTTCAAGAACGGCAGCGAGAAGACGCTCGTACACGCATCGAGCGCCGGAGAGAAGCGCGACGTCAGTCAGACCAGCGCGCTGGGCCCTCTGTCGACATGCATGCACCAGGGGAGCCAGGCGACCTGCCGTACCCGGTAGGTTGCCCTGCGTTCACTCGTGAGCTGCGGCAAGTCCACTGGCCCAGTACGAAGAACCTCAAGCCCGACGTACCAGAGAAGTACGACGGCAAGTTGCATCCGTCGGAGTTCCTCAGCATCTACACCATCGCGGTGCAGGCTGCTGGAAGGCGAGACGACAAGATCCTTGCCAACTACTTCCCGCTGGTACTCAAGCCCCACGTCAGGTCCTGGCTCATGCACTTGCCGGACAACTCCATATCCTCCTGGGCTGAGCTATGCCATCAGTTTGTTGGCGCCTTCACAGGCGGCCACAAACCTCATGGCCAAGAGAGCGATCTTCATCTGCTCGTCCAGAAGGAAGAAGAGCCCCTGCGCCAGTATACCCAGAGGTTCAGCCGTGTACACCACAACATCCCAAATATCCCCCCTGCCGCGGTAATCAACGCGTTCCATCAGAACGTGCGTAACCGCAGGATGCGGGAGGAGCTGGCGATGTGCAAGATTCGGGACGTCAGCGAGCTTTATGCCCTGGCCGACAGATGTGCACGCGCTGAGGAGGGGAGGAAATTCCCCGGGGAAAGCACTCGAGCAGGAGGATCTGACAGTGAGGATGCCGCCCCGGCAAAGAGAAGCCGGTGGCGCAACAACATGAAGAAGCAGAACAACGAGGTGCTGGTCGTTGAGCAGTCCGGCAATGAAGGTGACACCACGAAGGCTACAGTTGGTAGCTCCGGCAAGGAAGTTGCCGCGTGCACCAACTGTCAGGCTATGGCGGTCGCCGACAAGCGGGACGGCTCCGGCAAGAGGTACTGTAAGATTCACCGCACCAAGGGCCATGACCTCCAGAACTGCAAGAAGGTCGAGCAGCTCGTCTAGCAATAGAGGGCTGAGTACGAGCGGCGCGACAAAGAGAGAGCCCAAGGGGTTGCCGAGAAACCTGGCCAGAAGCGCACCGGCCAGGAAGGACGCCGCGGCAAGGCCAAGCAGCGGCAAGGAGACAGACCTCCCCGCGGTCGCGACAACAACGACGACGACGGCGAGGATGAAGACATGGATGACGTTGAGACCAGTGAGCAGGAGTTTTAGAAAGCCACAGAGGTCTTGTGCGTTGACGGGGGTGCTTCCCTGCATACCTCGCACCGCCAACTCAAACATTGGGTGCGGGAAGTCAATGCAGCGGAGCCACCCATCGAATCGCGCAAGCTTCTGAAGTGGTCCAGCACGCCTATCATCTTTGACATTGAGGACCACCCTGATCGCACAACCGCGGTCGGGTGTCTGCCGATGTTGGTTTCACCAACCATCCGCAACCTCAAGGTCACCAAGATGCTAGTCGACGGCAGGGCCGGCTTAAACCTGATCTCCTCCGCTGTGCTCCGAAGACTCCAGATCCCTGACGGCGAGCTCGAAGAGGCCGGCACATTCCAAGGAATCAACCCGGGAAGGAGCAAGCCGAAGGGGAAGGTCACGCTGCCGGTAACATTTGGCAGCGAGTTAAACTTCAGGACTGAGAGGGTCACGTTCGACGTTGCCGATATCCCATTGCCTTACAATGGGATACTTGGCCGTCCAGCGCTCGCCAAGTTCATGGCGGCCTCTCACTACGCGTATAACGTGCTGAAGATGCCAGGCCCGATAAGCGTCATTTCTGTCCCTGGTGACAAGAAGGACGCTCTTATCTGTGCCGACAAGATCTACCGGGAAGCAGCAGCCACGGCAGACCGCGATCCACTTGCCGCTGAAGCTCCCGGGACCAAGAAGACCAAGTCCGGCAAGAGTTCTGGTGCCTACTCCGGCGCGCGCACCTCTTCGGAGTGCTGCGCTGCCGTCGAGGACGCGCCATCGAGCTCCACCGGCAAGAAGACCAAGTCCGGCAGGGACTCTGGTGCCCACTCCGGCAAATGCACCTCTTCGGAGTGCTGCGCTACCGTCGAGGACGCGCCATCGAGCTCCACTGGCAAGAAGACCAAGTCCGGCAGGGACTCTGGTGCCCACACCGGCAAACGCACCTCTTCGGAGTGCTGCGCTGCCGTCGAGGACGCGCCATCGAGCTCCACCGGCAAGAAGACCGAGTCCGGCAAAAGCTCTGGTGCCCACTCCGGCAAGCGCGCCTCTTCGGAGTGCTGCGCTGCCGTCGAGGACGCACCATCGAGCTCCGCCGGCGAGCACAAGAAGACGATGGCGGCTCCGCCAGAGACGAAGACGGTGTCCGCCAAGGAGGATGGCGCTGGTGGTACCTTCACCATCAGTGCCACGCTTGACCCTAAATAGGAAAGCGCGCTCGTTGCTTTCCTGCGGGCGAACGTCGATGTGTTTGCATGGCAACCGTCTGACATCCCCGGTGTTCCCAGGAAAGTGATTGAGCACCACCTTGCCGTCTGTCCTCATGCGCGGCCCGTCAAGCAGAAAGTCCGGAAGCAGGCGGTGGAGCGCCAAGAATTCATTGTGGAGGAAATCAAGAAACTGGAAGCAGCAGGCCTCGTCAGAGGAGTGCTCCATCCCACGTGGTTGGCCAATCCTGTAGTCGTGCGCAAGGCAAACGGGAAATGGAGGCTTTGCATCGATTTCACCAATGTTAACAAAGCTTGTCCCAAAGACCCATTTCCTTTGCCGCGCATTGACCAGATTGTTGACTCCACAGCTGGATGTGATTTGCTTTCGTTTCTTGATGCGTATTCCGGGTATCACCAGATCTTCATGGCAGAAGAGGATGAAGAGAAGACCGCATTTATTACTCCATGTGGCACGTACTGCTTTGTACGGATGCCTTTCGGATTAAAAAATGCCGGTTCAACATTTGCAAGAGTAGTCCATATTGCTCTTGAGCCACAAATACACAGAAATGTGGAAGCCTACATGGATGATATAGTGGTCAAGAGCAAGGACAGGGCAACCCTGATCCAAGACTTGGACGAGACTTTTGAAAATCTGCGCAAGATCAGCCTCAAGCTCAACCCAGAGAAGTGCGTGTTCAGAGTTCCCTCCGGCAAGCTTCTCGGGTTCTTCGTGTCTCAGCGGGGAATTGAAGGCAACCCCGACAAGATCAGGGCCATTGAGCAGATTGAAGCCCCGAAGCGCGCCAAAGATGTTCAGAAACTTGCCGGTTGCGTGGCTGCTCTCAGCAGGTTTATCTCTCGGTCTGCTGAGCGCGCCCTGCCGTTTTTCAAACTATTGAAAAAGGCAGGTCCAATGAAGTGGACCCCGGACGCGGAGGCTGCGCTGCAAGACCTGAAGAGATACCTGTCCTCCCCTCCAATACTTGTCGCGCCTAAGCCACAAGAGAAGTTGCTGCTGTACATAGCGGCAACCAATCAAGTGGTTAGTGCTGCGTTAGTGGCAGAGAGGGAGGCGGATGATGAGCCAGCAACCGCGGCAAGCGCATCCAGCGACAAGCAGGGGGCTTCCCCGACAAGCTCTGGTCCCGACAAAGATGAACCCGCGCTGATACATGAGGAGATACGGAAGAAAACGGTGCAGCGCCCAGTTTACTTTGTCAGTTCCCTCTTGCAGGGGCTAGGTCAAGGTACTCTGGTGTGCAGAAACTGCTTTTCGGCCTTCTCATGGCCTCGAGAAAGCTGCGCCATTACTTCCAAGCACATGAGATCACAGTGGTCACTCGCTTTCCGCTGAAGAGGATACTGCAGAATCCTGAAGCGACAGGCAGGATTGTTGAGTGGGCACTGGAACCGTCAAGCTTTGGTCTCAAGTTCGAAAGCACTTCAACTATCCAGAGCAGAGCATTGGCAGAGTTCATAGCGGAATGGACGCCAACTCCGGACGAAGAAATCCCGGAGACGAGCATCCCCGACAAAGAAGCGAGCAAAGAGTGGCTGATGTACTTTGATGGTGCTTTCTCGCTGCAAGGCGCCGGCGCTGGTGTGCTGCTTATCACGCCCACCGGAGAGCACCTCAAGTACATAGTCTAGATGCACTTTCCCAAGGAGCAAGCAACAAACAATACTGCAGAGTATGAAGGGTTGCTTGCCGGTCTCAGGATCGCGGCAGACCTTGGGATTAAGAAGCTCATTGTCAGGGGTGACTCACAGCTTGTCGTCCGCCAAGTAAACAAGAATTATCAGAGTCCGTTGATGGAAGCTTACGTCAACAAAGTGAGAAAGCTAGAAGAGCGCTTTGACGGCCTGCAAATGGAGCACGTTCCGAGAACTCAGAACGCCATTGCTGATGGCCTGTCAAAGTGCACCGCACTTAAGTTACCTGTGGAACCAGGGACCTTTGTGCTCAAGCTGACTCAACCGTCCGTAACACCATCAACTGGACAAAGCAAGAAGAGGAAGTTGATTCCTGGTGACTACCTGCCCGCAGAGCTTCCCGAAGCCGCCGCCAAGAAGGTCCCCAAGATCAACACCGAAGGCGCTGGTGAGCCAGACGCTCCGGCAAGCCCTAGGGTTTGTTCCGTTGAAGCCGAAGCTCCCGGCAAGCTTGTCGCGGGATGTCACACTCCGGCAGAGACACAGTTTCTCGCCATCGAAGTAGATATTCCCGCAGCAACCTCCAAGATCAATGCCAAGAGCGCCGGTGAACCAGATGCTCCGGCAAGCCCTAGGGTTTGTTCCGTTGAAGCTGAAGCTCCCGGCAAGCTTGTCGCGGAACGTCAAGCTCCGACAGAGACACAGCTTCTCGCCGTAGAAGCGGACGTTCCCGCAGCAGCAGAGTTGCCTTTAGTCCTTGTTGTCGAGCCACAGGCTCCAACATGGGCGCAGCAGATTGTCCGTTTCCTTCAGACAGGAGGACTTCCCGAAGAGCAAGAAGAAGCCGAAAGAGTAGCCCGGCAGTCAAGTATGTACCAGTTTGTCGACAAGACGCTGTACAGAAGAAGACTTAACGGTGTGAAATTGAGGTGCATTCCCCGGGAAGACGGACAAAAGCTGTTGGCAGAGATACACGGAGGCATATGTGGTCACCACATTGGCGCAAGAGCACTCGTCGGCAAAGCATTCCGGCAAGGTTTCTTCTGGCCAACAGCCCTCCAGGATGCAACTGCACAAGTAACCAAGTGTGAAGCGTGCCAGTTCCATTCCAAGAAGATACACCAGCCAGCTCAAGCTCTCCAGACGATCCCTTTATCCTGGCCATTTTCGGTCTGGGGGCTCGACATCCTCAGCCCCTTCCCCCGAGCTGTCGGGGGCTTTGAGTACTTGTACGTCGCAATCGACAAGTTCACAAAGTGGCCGGAAGTGGAACCAGTGAGGAAGGTGACCGCACAGTCAGCCGTCAAGTTCTTCAGGTCGATTGTTTGCCGCTTCGGGATCCCTAACCGAATAATCACCGACAACGGCACGCAGTTCACGAACCACGCCTTCATGCAGTACATCCAAGATCTCGGCGCCAAAGTCTGCTTCGCCTCTGTTGCTCACCCAAGGAGCAACGGTCAAGCGGAGAGGGCAAATGCCGAGGTGCTGCGCGGGCTCAAGACCAGAACCTTTGACAGGCTGCACAAGTGTGGAAGAAACTGGATCGAGGAGCTACCGGTGGTTCTTTGGTCGATCAGAACGACGCCAAATCGAGCCACTGGACAGACACCCTTTGCTCTAGTCTATGGAGCAGAGGCAGTTACCCCCACGGAACTCGTATACGGGTCACCTCGAGTGCTTGCTTATGATGAGCTTGAGCAAGAGCGGCTGCGGCAAGAGGACGCGCTGCTCCTTGAGGAAGATCGTCTCCAGGCTGCTGTGCGAGCTGCTCGCTACCAGCAAGCTCTGCGCCGCTACCACAGCCGCAGAGTCAATGCCAGGAGTCTCGAGGAAGGCGACCTTGTTCTTTGGCGCGCTCAGTCCGCCAAGAATTCCAACAAGTTGACGCCGAAGTGGGAAGGCCCTTACTGGGTGAGACGAGTCACCAGGCCTGGCGCTGTCCGCCTGGAGACCGAAGACGGTATTCCAGTGAGCAACTCCTGGAACATCGAGCATCTTCACAAGTTTTACCCGTAAGGCGCGGTTGTCGGACCCCGTCCGGCAACCACCTCTCTGTACAAGTCTTGCCGCCGCTGCATGTAATCCTTTGTACAGAGCCAGGCGCAGACCCTGGCACAGGAACAGATATCCTCACGGAACTCGTATACTGGTCACCTCGAGTGCTCGCTCATGATGAGCTTGAGCAAGAGCGGCTGCGGCAAGATGACGCGCTGCTCCTTGAGGAAGATCGTCTTCAGGCCGCTGTGCGAGCCGTCGCTCCCAGCCCGTGCCAGAAGCTTCGAGGAAGGCGACCTTGTTCTTCTGTGCGTTCAGTCGGCCAAGATCCAAACAAGTCGACGCCGAAGTGGGAAGTCCCTTACTGGGTGAAACGAGTCACCAGGCCTGGCGCTGTCCGCCTGGAGACCGAAGATGGCACGCCAGTGAGCAACTCCTGGGACATCGAGCCTCTTCGCAAGTTCCGTTCGTAAGGCGCGGTTGTCGGACCCCGTCCGGCAACCACCTATCTGTGCGAGTCTTGCCGCTGTTGCATGTAAACCTCTGTACAGAGCCAGGCGCGGACCCTGGCACCAGAAAATGAAGCGCTGCGTACCCCGGGGGCTATAGCATGCATGCTAGGTTGAGTCTGACTCTCGTCCTTGGTTAGGGTCGATAGTCCCTAACAGCGGCTAACCCCTAGCTTAGAGGTCGAGAGTCCGTCCCTTTGCTTTTCCTTCGTTCGCAGGGCTCGCACGTCCTGGCCAGGCCTCCTGGAGACGAAAAGGAGAAGAAGGGCGCGCCGGCACCTGGGCCCCGGCAAGAACGCCGGGGGCTGCGAATGCCAAGACGTCACCCCCGGCAAGCCAGAGTTGCCGGGGGCTGCGATATCAGATAAGTTTTCATCCCTCTTCATGCATCCTCTTATGGACTGGGGGATGCGAAACCCCGTTTCTTCCCGGAAACTGCCGTGCTCCCCCGACTCTAGGCCCTGGAGCGCGTTCCCGGGGCCAAGTTTGGTCGTAGTCACGGCAGCAGAAGGGATGAAACGAGGAGGCCGCGCCCACCTCGTTCCCACCTCCGTCAAAGGCGTGAGAAAGGTCGAGCGGCGTGGGAAGGTGGCATGGCTTGTTGTCGAGGAATGGAATGCCTGTCCGAGAAGATACCAAGGATTTGCTCCTTGGCGTGGGTTCGACCCGCGAGGCAAATAACCCGGCAAACATCCCCTTTTCATTAAAAAACATCCCATACAGGTACAGTCCATAGAGGATGAAAAACATGAAAGAGAGGATTACAAGATACAGCTAAAGGCCCGAAGGCTTACAATTAAAAAGATAAGGTGCCCGTAATCCTTTTCCTGTCCCTCTCTTCAGGAGGTAGAACAAGCGGGTGAAAAGGGGAAAGGGGCGCCAAGGCGAGCTACAGGTGCCAGAAGACACCAAGAGAACATCCGGGGGCCGGACGGTGATGGCGACGCCGGGAGAAGGGTGCGAAGGAGGGGCGGCAGGACGTCAGCACGCTGTCGAGGGCACCACGCCCTCGTACTCCGACCTGACGGCCTTGTCGCCAGCCCTCTTCCCCTTCCGCGACCTCCCTACGCCAGCCGCCCAAGGAGACGCCCCCGGGGAGTTCAAGAAGCTGGCGCCGCGGATGATAGGGTCGTCGGTGCCGCACGAGACGGCGCCCGACACCTAGTCGGAGCCGCCGTCCTGCCGCCCGCCACCCTCACCATCACTGCCGCTCTCCTCCTCGTCACTCTCGCTCGAGGAGGAGCCTTCGCTATCGGAGGAGCTGTCCACGCAGCACTTCGCCCGGGTGCCGAAGCACCCGAAGACCTTGACGGAAAGGAGATCGCCCTCCACCAGCTTAAAATGGAGGGTGAGTCCCCCCGTCAAGCTGTGGATGCGGGCGAACGTCTTCCACCCTCGATCGAGATACATCACGCCAGGGGCTGGGAACGCCACGCGGACTCGCGTGCCGCTGATCCCACAGCCCCTCATGTGTAATCTCAGAGTCTTGGGCGGGTCCGACTCCATCACGCCCGCTAACGGAGCCGGAAGCCGGAGGCGACGACGAGGCGCCCGGCGCAGCTTGACGAAGAACTCGCAAGGGTTGTCCCCTATATGGACCGCCGCAGGGGGAGGAGCCGCCGGCGGGGGCGAAGCTGGCGCGTCGCCCCGTCCACCTCTTCCCCGAGCGCCTCGACCTCGTCCTCGACCTCGTCCACGACCTCGCCCCCTCCCTCTTCCCCTTACGGCTGGCTCTGCCACCACGAGCGAGGAAAAGGGGAGGGTGCGCTGTCTGGCGGCGACCCTCGCCGCCACCGATGAAGGCCCAGGATTCCCTTTCTCCATGGCGAATGAGAGAAAGGGGAGTAGAAGCTGAAGAAAGGAGGAGACGGGAGAGTGCAGGCTTCGGTGCTCCCTTCCCGCTCCTTATAAAGGAGCGAAGTGGGAGCCCAGCCGCCCCGCTCAGCGAATCAAGGCACAGGAAGAGCAGGGAGGCGGGCCGACCCGCCCCCTCTGCTCGCAACGGCCCAGGTTCCCGCTCCCGCCGTCCGCGACCCCAAATGCATGGGAGCCGCGTGGCGGAGATGCAGAACTGAGGCGATGGATGGGGCGGCCTCGCCCTACCCCGTGATCTCGGGGAGTGGGCGCTTCGGAAATCGCGCACCAGCCCCATCCAGTAAATGCGCCACGCCCCCACGCCTACCTCCATCTGGAGAAGAGGGCGTGGGCCGTTCCCCTTCATCATGGCTTGACGCATGCTCGCGGGGCTTAGCCCCATGCGCGCGCGCCGCCCGCATCACCCATGACGCCGCGTTCGGCGCGCGCCGTTACGGGCGTGCGTGATGGAAGCGGAGAGATATGCGGCGCGACCTAGGCCACGCGTGCCCGTGCACTGTTTTGGGCCTGGCCCAATAGCGCTCGGCACCGTGTCTGGCCCAGGCCCGGGGGCTCCTGTCGGTGTACTAGAGTAGGGGTACCCTTGTACCCCGAACTTGTGCACGGGCAGTCGCAGCGTCCCGCGGCAAGGCCTGCCAGGTCACCACCAAGATTCCTTGTGGTCCCTCTGAAGACCATTCAAGAACAAAGTACTCAAGACAAGACCCCGGCAAGAGGAGCTTGCCGGGAAGAAGGTAAGACTCCAGCAAGAGGAGCTTGCCGGGAAGGCCATCAGAAGCGTTCCAAGGCCCCGGCAAGAGGCGCTTGCCGGGAAGGCCGTCCGAGGCGTTCCAAGGAACTTGCCGCGGCGCGCTTCGCGCCCCGGCAAGGCCCGGTGAGCGACAAGCTCCCGGAAGCGACAAGTCGGCGGCCGCGGCAAGGCGCTTGCCGCGGCAAGCCCCCACTCCACGCCCGCGCTCCAGCACATCCACCCACGTGTCGCTCCGGGGCCCCTCCCGAGCGCACGTGGCAGGAGGCTGTGCAGCTAGGGGCGTGCGGTGGCACGCAGGCGCTGACAAGACAACCATCATGGCAAGACGGTGGCATCCCTAGCGGTCCCTTTCGGTGCTGTCTAGGCGACACAGACGGGCATTGAATGCCCTTGTCCCCTGCTGTCAGGGTTAGGTATGATAACACTGTAGCAGCTAGCTGTGCCTACTACAGCACCTAGCTGTGCCTACCCTCGGCACCCTTTCCATTTTTTCCCTTGGCCCCTGTTGCTCTATGTCGGTAACCCCTTGAGTATAAAAGGAGGCCCGGGTGCAATGTAGAGGGGGTCGGCCACCTGGAGAGCCCTCGCGAGGTTCAGCAATTCCACACACTCACGCTCGTCCTCGAGCCAGAAATCAATGCCAATCCACAAAGCAGGAGTAGGGTTTTACGCATCCTTGCGGCCCGAACCTGGGTAAATAGCTCGCGTGCTTCACCTCGGTTTACTCCTAGCACGACCAACCGCCCGCTTGCTTCGCCTCGATCTGCTCTTTGCGCAACCTTCGCCCCCGCCGAACCAAAAGGGACCCGGTCCGCCGGTCCCATAGGTGCCCGTGGATCAGAAACCCCGGCATATCCAAACAGCAAGCAAAACAAAATAAAATAAAATGACGCTCCAAGCAAAACACATATCATGTGGTGAATAAAAATATAGCTCCAAGTAAAGTTACCGATGAACGAAGACGAAAGAGGGGATGCCATCCGGGGGACCCCCAAGCTTAGGCTCTTGGTTATCCTTGAATATTACCTTGGGGTGCCTTGGGCATCCCCAATCTTAGGCTGTTGCCACTCCTTATTCCATAGTCCATCGAATCTTTACCCAAAACTTGAAAACTTCAAAACACAAAACTTAACAGAAAACTCGTAAGCTCCGTTAGTATAAGAAAATAAATCACCACTTAGGTACTGTTGTGAACTCATTCTAAATTCATATTGGTGTAATATATACTGTATTCCAACTTATCTATGGTTCATACCCTACGATACTACTCATAGATTCATCAAAATAAGCAAACAACACATAGAAAACAGAATCTGTCAAAAACAGAACAGTCTATAGTAATCTGGATCAAACGTCTACTTATGGAACCCCAAAAATTCTAAAATAAATATCTGGGCGTGAGAAATTTATGTATTAATCATCTTATAAAAGAATTAACTAAATAGCGCTCTCCAATAAAAAATGGCAGCAAATCTCGTGAGCGCTAAAGTTTCTGTTTTTTACAGTGTGATCGCAAAGACTTTCCCCAAGTCTTCGCAAAGGTTCTACTTGGCACAAACACTAATTAAAAGCATAAAAACTCAGTTTCCAAATACTTATGCCTCTTGCAAAATCTATCTTCCCTATTTGGTGTGTGCTTGCAAGCTCTATGTATTCCACAAAAGTTGACATGCTTATAAGAGACATTTTCATAATGACTAGTGCAATCATCATTAGTACTATGGATATTCAAAGAGTTCATACTAATAACATTGCAATCATGCTCATCATTCAAAGATTCAGTTCCAAACATTCACATGCATTCTTCTTCTAATACTTTGGCACAATTATGGGAATCCTTATTTTCATGAAAGATATTAAAAAGATGAAGCATATGAGGTACCCTCAATTCCATTTTTTTATAATTTTATTTTATAAACTAAAATAGTGATAAAACAAGAAACTAAAAGATTCGATTGCAAGATCTAAATATATACCTTCAAGCACTAACCTCCCCGGCAACGGCGCCAGAAAAGAGCTTGATGTCTACTACACAACCTTCTTCTTGTAGATGTTGTTGGGTCTCCAAGTGCAGAGGTTTGTAGGAGAGTAGTAAATTTCCCTCAAGTGGATGACCTAAGGTTTATCAATCCGTGGGAGGCGTAGGATGAAGATGGTCTCTCTCAAACAACCCTGCAACCAAATAACGAAGAGTCTCTTGTGTCCCCAACACACCCAATACAATGGTAAATTGTATAGGTGCACTAGTTCGGGGAAGAGATGGTGATACAAGTGCAATAATGATGGTAGATATAGGTTTTTGTAATCTTAAAATATAAAAACAGCAAGGTAACTAATGATAAAAGTGAGCACAAACGGTATTGCAATGCTAGGAAACAAGGCCTAGGGTTCATACTTTCACTACTGCAAGTTCTCTCAACAATAATAACATAATTGGATCATATAACTATCCCTCAACATGCAACAAAGAGTCACTCCAAAGTCACTAATAGCGGAGAACAAACAAAAAGATTATTGTAGGGTACAAAACCACCTCAAAGTTATTCTTTCTAATCGATCTATTCAAGAGTCTGTAGTAAAATAACAGGAATCTATTCTTTTGGTTCAATCTATCATAGAGTTCGTACTAGAATAACACCTTAAGACACAAATCAACCAAAACCCTAATGTCACCTAGATACTCCAATGTCACCTCAAGTATCCGTGGGTATGATTATACGATATGCATCACACAATCTCAGATTCATCTATTCAACCAACACAAAGAACTTCAAAGAGTGCCCCAAAGTTTCTATCGGAGAGTCAAGACGAAAACGTGTGCCAGCCCCTATGCATAAGTTCGCGAGGTCACGAAACTCGCAAGTTGATTACAAAACATACATCAAGTGGATCACATGATATCCCATTGTCACCACAGATAAGCACATGCAAGACATACATCAAGTGTTCTCAGATCCTTAAAGACTCAATCCGATAAGATAACTTCCAAGGGAAAACTCAATCCATTACAAGAGAGTAGAGGGGGGAGAAACATCATAAGATCCAACTATAATAGCAAAGCTCGTGATACATCAAGATCGTACCACCTCAAGAACACGAGAGAGAGAGAGAGAGATCAAACACATAGCTACTGGTATATACCCTCAGCCCCGAGGGAGAACTACTCCCTCCTCGTCATGAGGAGCACCGGGATGATGAAGATGGCCACCGGAGAGGGATTCCCCCCTCTGGCAGGGTGCCGGAACGGGTCTAGATTGGTTTTCAGTGGCTACGGAGGCTTTTGGCGGTGGAACTCCCGATCTAGGTTTCTTTTTGGAAGTTTGGGGTTATATAAGAGGTGTTGGAGTCAGGAACAAGGCAGGGAGGTTCTCCAGGCTGTCCACGAGGCAGGGGGCGCGCCTAGGGGGTGGGCGCGCCCCCACCCTCGTGGGCAACCTGGGACTCTTCTGGCCCAACTCTTTTACTCCGTGTCCTTCTTCAGGTCCAAAAACAAGTTCCATGAAGTTTTAGGTCAATTGGACTCCGTTTGGTTTTCCTTTTCTGCGATACTCAAAATCAAGGAAAAACAAAAACTGGCACTGGGCTCTAGGTTAATGGGTTAGTCCCAAAAATCATATAAAATAGCATATAAATGCATATAAAACATCCTATATGGATAATATAATAGCATGGAACAATCAAAAATTATAGATACGTTGGAGACGTATCAATGCACCGCTAGGTGACAGACCTATCGTAGGAGCAAATGAAGATGTTATGAATGTTTGACAAGCTCGGTATGATGACTACTTGATATTTTAGTGCACCATGCTTTACGGCTTAGAACCGGGACTTCAAAAATGTTTTGAACGCCATGGAGCGTATGAGATGTCCCAAGAGCTAAAAATGATATTTCGGACTCATGCCCGTGTTAAGAGGTATGAGACCTCTGACAAGTACTTTGCCTACAAGATGGGGGAGAATAGCTCAGCTAGTGAGCATGTGCTCAGAATGTCTGGGTACTACAATCGCTTGAATCAAGTGGGAGTTAATCTTCCAGATAAGATAGTGATTGACAGAGTTCTCTAGTCACTATCACCAAGTTACTAGAACTTCGTGATGAACTGAAATCAGCGAAGGTAGAAATCAAGAAATAGCATCAAGTGTTGATGGTTACGAAGACCACTAGCTTCAAGAAAAAAATCAAGGGAAAGAAGGGGAACTACAAGAAGAATGGCAAGCAAGTTGTCACTCCCGGGAGGAAGCCCAAGTCTGGACCCAAGCCTGAAACTGAGTGCTTCTACTGCAAAGGGACTGGTCACTGGAAGCGGAACTGCCCAAGTATTTGACGGATAAGAAGGATGGAAAAGTGAACGAAGGTATATTTGATATACATGTTATTGATGTGTACTTTACTAGTGTTCATAGTAGCCCCTGGGTATTTGATACCGGTTTAGTTGCTAAGATTTGTAACTCGAAACAGGAGTTGCTAAATGAACAGATACTAGTTAAGGGCGAGGAGACAATGTGTGTTGGAAGTGATTCCAAGGTTGATAAGATCACCATCGCACACTCCTTTTACCTTCTGGATTAGTACTGAACCTAAAATAAATGTTGTTTGGTGTTTTTGTTGAGCATGAATATGATTGGATCATGTTTATTGCAATACAGTTATTCATTTAATTAAAGGATAATTGTTGTTCTATTTACATGAATAAAACCTTCTATGGTCATACACTCAATATAAATGGTTTATTGAATCTCGATTGTCGGGATACACATATTCATAATATTGATGCCAAAAGATACAAATTTGATATTGATAGTGCAACATATTTGTGGCACTGCATTTAGGTCATATTGGTGTAAAGCGCATGAAGAAACTCCATGCAGATGGACTTTTGGAATCACTTGATTATGAATCATTTGGTGCTTGCGAACCATGCCTCATGGGAAAGATGACCAAGACTCCATTCTCCAGAACAATGGAGCGAGTCAATGACTTATTGGAAATAATACATACCGATGTATGTAGTCCGATGAGTGTTGAGGATTGCGGCAAGTATCGTTATTTTCTGACCTTCACAGATGATTTGAGTAGATATGGGTATGTCTACTTAATGAAACACAAGTCTGAAACATTTAAAAAGTTCAAAGAATTTCAGAGTGAAGTGGAGAATCATCGTAACAAGAAAATAAAGTTTCTACAATCTGATCGCGGAGGTGAATATTTGAGTTATGAGTTTGGCCTTCATTTAAAACAATATGGAATAGTTTCACAACTCACGCCACCTGGAACACCATAGCGTAATGGTGTGTCTGAACGTCGTAACCGTACTTTATTAGATATGGTGCGATCTATGATGTCTCTTACCAATTTACCACTATCATTTTGGGGTTATGCATTAGAGACAGCTGCATTCACTTTAAATAGGGCACCATCTAAATCCGTTGAGACGACACTGTATGAACTGTGGTTTGGAAAGAAACCCGAGCTGTCGTTTCCTAAAGTTTGGGGTTGCGATGCTTGTGTGAAAAAGTTTCAGCGTGATAAGCTCGAACCCAAATCGGAGAAGTGCGTCTTCATAGGATACCCAAAAGAAACTGTTGGGTACACCTTCTATCACAGATCCGAAGGCAAGATCTTTGTTGCTAAGAATGGATCCTTTCTAGAGAAGGAGTTTCTCTCGAAAGAAGTGAGTGGGAGGAAAGCAGAACTTGATGAGGTAATTGTACCTTCTCTCAAATTGGAAAGTAGCTCATCACAGAAATCAGTTCCAGTGATGCCTACACCAACTAGAGAGGAAGCTAATGATAATGATCATGAAACTTTAGATCAATTTACTACCAAACCTCGTAGGTCAACCAAAGCACGTTCCACACCTGAGTGGTACAGTAATCCTATTATGGAAGTCATGTTACTAGACCATGACGAACCTACGAACTATGAGGAAGCGATGATGAGCTCAGATTCCACAAAATGGCTTGAGGCCATGAAATCTGAGATAGGATCCATGTATGAGAACAAAGTGTGGACTTTGGTGGACTTGCCCAATGATCGGAAAGCCATTGAGAATAAATGGATCTTCAAGAGGAAGACAAACACTGTTAGTAGTGTTACTATCTACAAAGCTCGACTTGTCGCAGAAGGTTTTTGACAAATTCAAGGTGTTGACTACGGTGAGATTTTCTCACTCGTAGCGATGCTTAAAGTCTGTCTGAATCATGTTAGCAATTGCCGCATTTTGTGAAATCTAGCAAATGGATGTCAAAACTGCATTCCTCAATGGATATCTCAAAGAAGAGTTGTATATGATGCAACCAAAAAGGTTTTGTCAATCCTAAAGGTGCTAACAAAGTGTGCAAGCTCTAGTGATCCATCTATGGACTGGTGCAAGCATCTTGGAGTTGGAATATATGACTAATGTGAGTCCATGGATTATACGCACTCTCACCCTTCCGCATTTTGCTAGCCTCTTCGGTACCGCACATTGCCCTTTCTCACCTTGAGAGGTGGTGCAAACTTCGCCAGTGCATCCAAACCCCGTGATATGATACACTCTTTCACACATAAGCCACCTTATATCTTCCTCAAAACAACCACCATACCTACCTATTATGGCATTTCCATAGCCATTCCGAGATATATTGTCATGCAACTTCCACTGTTCCATTTTGTCATGACACATACCAACATTGTCATATTGCTTTGCAGATCATATAGTCGGCATAGTATTTGTGGCTTGGCCACCGTTCATATTTTTTATACATGTCACGCTAGATCATTGCACATCCCGGTACACCCCCAGAGGCATTCATATAGAATCATACTTTTGTTCTAGTATCGAGTTGTAATTTTTGAGTTGTAAGTAAATAAAAGTGTGATGATCATCATTATTAGAGCATTGTCCCATGTGAGGAAAGGATGATGGAGACTATGATTCCCCCACAAGTCAGGGTGATACTCTGGACGAAAAAAAAAACAAAAGAGGCCAAAGAGCCCAAAAAAGAAAAAGAAAAAAAGAAAAAAAAGAAAAAAAAGAGAGAAAAAGAGAGAAGGGACAATGTTACTATCCTTTTCCACACTTGTGCTTCAAAGTAGCACCATGTTCTTCATGATAGAGAGTCTCCTATTTTTTCATTTTCATATATTACTAGTGGGAATTTTTCATTATAGAACTTGGCTTGTATATTCAAATGATGGGCTTCCTCAATTGCCCTAGGTCTTCTTGAGCAAGCAAGTTGGATGCACACCCACTTAGTTTTCTTTTGAGCTTTCATACACTTATAGCTCTAGCGCATCCGTTGCATGGCAATCCCTACTCCTTGCATTGACATCAATTGATGGGCACCTCCATAGCCCGTTGATTAGCCTTGTCAATGTAAGACTTTCTCCTTTTTTGTCTTCTCCACACAACATCCAACATCATATTCTATTCCACCCATAGTACTATATCCATGGCTCACGCTCATGTATTGTGTGAGAGTTGAAAAAGCTGAAGCGTGTTAAAAGTATGAACCAATTTCTTAGCTTGTCATCGGGGTTGTGCATGATAAATACTTTGTGTCAAGAAGATGAATCATGACAAGACTATATGATTTTGCAGGGATAACTTTCTTTAGCCATGATATTTTGAAAAAACATGATTCCTTTTTAGTATGCTTGAAATATTATTTTTATGTCAATATTATGCTTTTGTTTTGAATCTTACGGATCTGAATATTCATGCCACATAAAGAAAAGATTACATGATAAACATGTTAAGTAGCATTCCACATGAAAAATTATGTTTTTATCATTTACCTACTCGAGGACGAGCATGAATTAAGCTTGGGGATGCTTGATACGTCAGCAATGTATCTATAATTTTTGATTGTTCCATGCTATTATATTATCAACCTTTGATGTTTTATATGAATTATTATGCTATTTTATATCATTTTTTGGGACTAACCTATTAACCTACTACCAAGTGTCAGTTGTTGTTTTTTCCTTGTTTTTGTCTTTTACAGAAAAATCAATATCAAGCGGATTCCAAACGAAACAAAACTTTTTGAGGATTTTTCTTGGACTAGAAGACACCCATGAACCTTCAGGAGGGGGGCAGAGGGGCCACTAGTTGGCGACAAGCTCGGAGGGCGCGCCCAAGGGGGGCGCCCCCCAGGCTTGTGGGCCCCCTAATGCTCCTCCAACCCTAATCTCTGCTCTATAAATACCCAAATATTCCCCGTATACCATAGGGCACACCAAAAATACTTTTTGCTGCCGCAAGTTTCTGTTCTCGCGAGATCCCATCTGCAGGCCTTTTTTGGTACTCTGCCGGAGGGGGATTCGACCAAGGAGGGCTTCTACATCAACCTTGCCGCCCTTCTGATGATGTGTCAGTAGTTTACCACAGACCTACGGGTCCATGGCTAGTAGCTAGATGGCTTCTTCTCTCTCTTTGATCTTCAATACATGTTCTCCTCGATGTTCTTGGAGATATATTTGATGTAATCTTCTTTTGTGGTGCGTTTGTTGAGATCCGACAAATTGTGGATTCATGATCAGATTATATATGAATATTATTTGAGTCTTCTGTGAACTCTTTTATACATGATTAAGATAGCTTTGAATTTCTCTTCTATCTAATGATTTGGTTTGGCCAACTAGATTGATTTTTCTTGCAATGGGAGAGGTGCTTTGTATTGGGTTGAATCTTGCAGTTCTTATTCCTAGTGACATAAGGGGACATGACACGTATTTGTATTGTTGCCATTAAGGATAAAAAGATGGGGTTTGTTCATATTGATTGGATCTATCCCTGTACATCATGTCATCTTGCTTAAGGAATTACTCCATTCTTGTCAACTTAGTACACCAGATGTGTGCTGGATAGCGGTCGATGTGTGGTGCCTATACTCATGATCATTTCCTTAGACATCGTCATAATTATTCGCTTTTTATCAATTGCTCAACAGTAATTTTTTTGCCCACCGTATGCTTTCTTTCAAGAGAGAAGCCTCTAGTGAAAACTATGGCCCTCAGGTCTATTTCTATCATATTATTTTCAGATCTACAAAACCAAAAACACAAAAATACCTTGCTGAAATTTATTTACCTTTATCTTATTTTACACTTTTACTTATCTTCTATATCTATCACTATCAGATCTCACCCTTGCAAGTAACCGTGAACGAATTGACAACCCCATTATCGCATTGGGTGCAAGTATTTGTTTGTTTGGTAGGTTCTATCATTGGAGACTTGTGTGTTCATCCTACTGGATTGATACCTTAGTTCTTAACTAAGGAAAATATTTGTCTCTACTTTGTAGCATCACCCTTTCCTCTTCAAAGGAAAAAACAACACAATCTCAGGAAGTAGTAGTTGGCTGGGTCGTGCATGTTTACCCGAGGCCCAGAGGTACAACATGTATCTTCTCTTTTCCTTTTCTTTGCTTGTTTTGTTATTTTTGTTACTTTTTCTAATTCCCTTTTTAGAACAAATTAGTTTTATAAAATATAAAACTTGCGCCTAAATTAGTATTTTAAGTTAGGCCACTGCCACAAAATGTTTGGCACTTAAATAACTTTGAATAGTATTTTTATAATTTAAAAAGCAATTAAATTATTGTTTTGTACAATGTTTTAATTAGTTTAGGGCATTTAACCATTTTATTAAATGTTGGTTTCTCCACCATAATCAGCTATGGATTATTTTCAACATTATGAACATTTTAGCTTTTAAGTTTGAAGAAATATTTTATTTGACTTTATTTTAAATTTGAAAATGCCTTTGATTTTTATCAAGTGGCGATTTGGCTTAGTTAAACTCGATGACATGCCACCATTTGTGTGAGGTCAGTGTAGCATGATACTGGGGTGTTACATAGATATAAGTGAAGGAAGCGAGTTTAATTCTTTCTACAAAAGACCACACTCTAATAAATATAAGTGAAGCAAAAGAGCATTCTACAAAAATGGTTTTCTATATGTAGAGAAACAGGCAATCCAAACCTCAAATAATATAAGTGAAGCACATGAAGCATTCTATAAAGCCATACTCAAAATATATAAGTGAAGTGCAAAGAGCATTCTATAAATCAACCAAGGACTATCTCATACCAGCATGGTGCATTATTAAAATAAAAAACACACGAAGCTCCAAGATTTATGCATATCACGTGAACAAAACAAAAACTGACACATAGCGATACTTATTGAAGAAAGATGGGATGCCTTCCAGGGCATCCCCAAGCATGAACGCTTGAGTCTCCTTGAATATTTACTTGGGGTGCCTTAGGCATCCCCAAGCTTGAACTCTTTCCTCTCCTCCTTCTCCTCATATCGAGACCCCTCGATCTTTGAACACTTCATCCACACAAATAACAAAACCCATGTGAGATCCGTTATTATAATAAAGCAAATTACTACTTTACGTACTGTATTCTAACTTCTCCACGGCTTATACCAACGATACAATCCATAGTTCCATCAAAACAAGCAAAACAATGCATCAAAAACAAAATCTATCAAAAATAGGATAGTCTCTAGCAATCTGAACATTGACCATACTTCTGTAACTCCAAACATTCTGAAAAATTAGTACAAAATAAACAATTTGCATAGAAGTAATGTGTAAAAATTTCAGAAACTTTTGATGATCAAGTAAAAAATGTAAATTCACGCACTACAACCAAAGTTTTTGTTTTTGCACCGAACATACCAAACAAGCAATCCAAACATCCTAAAGGAAAATCTTGGCACATTATTTTTATAATACAATGGATTTGTACAAGAGGATAATTATTTTTTGTTGAAAAGTTTCTGTAGTTCAAGATTCACAAAGTTTCCATGGGCATGAACAAAGTTCAAGGAGCTCCCCCACTTCAACGGTGCTCGTCTTTCTTACTTTCACTTTCCTTTTTGAAAAGTTTTATGTTCCCCTCTATATTTTTTGTATTTAAACTTTTTAAAAGCACAACATAATAAAATGACTCTCTAAAACTTCCGGATTGTCTCCATGGCAGCGCTTTCTTTAAATCCATTAAGCTAGGCATAAAGTGCTCATGTAAATGATCCACCCGGATCCCAAGGTATATCAAAACCAATTTTAATTAACAATGATTTGTAATTTAGTAGTGAGAACAAAGTAACAGATATCATGCAACAACGAAGTCTAACTCTCTTCCTATGCATCAGCATGTCATAAAAGAATAATTTATGCACATCAAGTAAAGGCCAATGCATAGTATAAATAGTTTCTTGCAATTTTATCGTATTGGAAACATAGAGAGGTGGAGATGTGGTTCCTCTCTCATAATAATTGCAAGCAGGAGCAGCAAGCACATGCATATTATATTCATCCAAATCATCATGTGTAACAGTAAAACGCAACCCATCAATATAATCCTTAATGAGCACAAACTTCTCTGATATAGTGTAGTTGGGAGAATTAAAAAAGATAATAGGACTATCCTGTGTGGGTGCAATAACAACAATTTCATTCTTAATATAAGGAACTACAACAAGTTCATCTCCATAAGCATCCACTACTGCAGGATGCTGCTAACGCGACACTACGATTAGAGACCCTTCGAGAAACTGTGTGTGATGCAACAATCGCAAACGGTGGTGTATGAAAATCATCAAAAATATATACAACGTTTGCGATGACGGATGCATCAAACACGGTTTAGAGTTTAGTTGCGTGCGCGATGAAGGGCATATGGTTCAGTTCACTTAACTGTTTGTGATGAGGAGGAACAAAAGAAACGGGCAGCCAGATGAAGGTGTGTGCGATACACAGCATACGGTTCACTCGGATGAACTGTTTGTGATGAGGAGGAACAAAAGATACGGGCAGCCAGATGAAGGTGTGTGCGATATACAACATACGGTTTACTCAGATGAACTGTTTGTGATTAGGAAACACAAAAGAAACGGTCAGCCAGATCAAGGTGTCTGCGATATACGCATGCGGTTCACTCAACCCTTGTCGTCAGTGTGTGATCTCTGTGGAAACCGTTTGCTCCCCAGGCGCCTCTTCGTGTACCGTGGCAACCGTCCACCGACTCTTTGCCTTTCCCTCTTGATTTGGAACTACTATTGCATGCTAGCTCTTCCTTCCTCCTCCATTTGCCTTCACCCTTCCTTTTGCCATTATTCGATCGTCTTCTCCATGGAGGGAATAGGCCAGAAACGACCCCATTATTCTTGCCCCGATCTGAATAATGACGCGATGGAGGAACTCATTGATCGGTGCGACATCATCACCTCGGCTAGCATGGTAGGTTTGTTCAAGACCATTCTCGACTCAACTAATAACATCGTTACAAGGAACCCAAGGGTCCAGGAGAGGTTTAATCTCCCATATCTTCTTCGCCGTGACCCTGCTGACTGCCGCGGGAATGAGGGAATCCTCGCCTTGCGTAAGTTGATGCCGCTTGATAATGATACATATGATGTTAAGATGCCATTGCTTGAGGGCAAGGCTTGGGCAGGCGCAAACGGAGATTGGGTTGTTTATATTGGGTACGACTGCGAGTGGGAACTTGTGAATGTGTACACTCGTCACCGGGTTCCACTTCCAAAAATCTCAGACGACTGCCTAGAGGTTGAGTACACCGGTATTCTACGTGAGTGCAAATATGATCATGCTGACTGTTGTCTACGGAAGATAGCAATTTGTCGAGTTCCCAGCCGCTCTTGGGATTACACGAACTATGAAGTTGTTGCTATCTTCAACAAGCTTGTTGTCGTCCTTACTTCCACGCCTCAATGGATATTGCTCAAAAATCAATTTCTATACACGGATGAGTACTGTGATGCAATTCAATACGAGGGTCTTGTGTTTGCTGCCACCACTCGTGGCACTGTTTTTGCATGGAATCCTGATAGTTTCAGTATGTTTGTCTTCCACCGTAATTATAATTGTTTCATACACATGCATGCGGGTTTGCTAGTTTCCCTTTACTAATTAACATTCTAGTGTTTCCAAGGCCCTGTGAACATTCCACCACCTATACTTGAAATTTTTTACGAGCATGAGGACGAGCAGGACCCATATAATCAGTGGCGCCTGGCAACTTATTTTGATGGATCGCCTCTTCTTGTCTGTATATAGGGCACTGCTGATGTTACTAAGGAAGCAGTGTTGTCTCGCATGGTCGCACTCTCCGAACCTATTCCAACATCCGTTGTAGGGTATTCAGGATGGATACTAGTGTACTAGCGCCAACACCTTCTCCCTGGTTCAGTATTGAAAGTCTTGGAGGAAACTCGCTCTTCCTTGGACAAAACTATCCGATGATGGTGGAAGGCAATCCAGCTGCTGTTGACACAATTTTACTACCATTTATGAGAAGCAATTGTATCTATACCTCGGACATTACTATGCTTCCCTACCGTCCCAATATGGGTCCTAACATAGGCCGCTTAAGCCTCGATGATCAGTCCTGCATTGGTCTCGAGATTGACAGTAGCTGGCCCTTCCCAGAGAATCACTTCTGGTTCAAAACAAGCGTTTACAATGCCGACGAGTGGTTGAGATGAAGTTCATTTCATCGCTTTGTTATTTGTTGTGTGAGAAATTTTTTACTAGAATTTTTTGTTGGAAATGATCTATAATCCGATGTGTATCCTCGTTGTCATTGTGGGTTGATGACTTGTTGTATGTAATCAATGGTACATTTGCATATGCGTCCATCAACTCACGCCTGCTAGTGGTGTCCATATGAACAGTGCTAGTGATTTTAGTTGCAAAAATTAGATAATGCTAGTGATGTGTAGCTGCATATTTTGACAAATCACAGTGTTACAAGGTTGACAAATGGCAATGTTACTAGATAAACAAATGTCAATCTTTCCAGTTTGACAAATGGCAACATACCTAAAATGACAGATATGCAAATCTTACCCAATTGTTTGTATGTGCTTGCACACGGGTCATGCAAAACAACCGTTTGCGTTGAAGGGATGCAGAAATCCTACTCGGCACATTTTCCCTTGGCTTCCTGGGGAAGCTGTCAATTTGCATATGGGTGTTCTAACTAAAACGTTTGCGATGAGTGTTCCATATTTAAAAACCATTAACGTTTTTTCCAAAAGAAAATTGTTTGATAAGTCTGTACATTAAGAGAGAAAAACGCAAGTTCGTTCAAAGCATATCTTTCATTCATTCACACTGCGAATTTATATTCATATGATCGAGAGTTCGAGATACAGTATTAAACCCCCAAAAAACTATTTCTGGCGGCGGCGGAGGCGGCGTGCCGCGCCGTCATTGTCGTCCTCCGAGACGCCGTTGTTGATGTCTTCAAGGTAGCACAAAATGTTCTTCACTTGTAAATCAAACATCATGTCATCGCGCGATTGACGGGCGGGGCGCGGGAGGACGACAACTGGTGCCGCTGAGAGGTAGCGGTCGACGGCAGCGTCCCATGCCGCTGAGGGGGGTGCGTGCATGGGCACGGGCGCGGTGGGTGCAGCCAAACGCATGGGGACCGGAGCCGCGGTGGGTGGAGGGGCGCGCACGGGCAGGGGTACGGGCGCGGCGGGTGCAACCAAACGCACGGGGGCCGGCGCCACGGTGGGTGGAGGGGCGTACATGGGCGCGGGCATAGGCGTCGGCGCTGGCATGTACATTAGCTCGCGCGGGTCAGCGGAGACCTCACTGACGCCCGCGGCTTCCAGCTCTGCGATAGTGCTCGACGACCAGCCCGTCAATGCTACGGGGATGGTCGTGGCGCGGGGATGGGAGCTGGGACGGGAGCGGGGGCTGCAACCGCCGCGGCCAGCTCGTTCTGGGCCATGTCCATGAGGCCCCATTCCTCCTTATTTTCTATCTCCTCCGGCTCGGAGTCGACTTCACCAAACTTGAAGACTAGTGGCAAATGATCATTCTGCGTCATGGCGTTGGTGGAGGTCTGCGGGAGGGAGGGGAATGGGAGGCGAATAGTAAGGCCGGCCGTATTAAACAGCGGCTCAGGCGCCATTAATGGAGAGGAAGGCGGGCGACCATGGAAGTCAAAGGGCCCCCTTTCCCAGTGAGCATGCGCAGCGTACAGCTCGCACGCTTCTCGGTGAGCCTGCGCATTAGAGGACAGCTTGCACGCCTCTCGGTCAGCCTGCGCACCAGACTGCGCTCACACGCCTCCCGTTCAGTCACGTCAAGCAGCTGTCCGCATGGCACCTCCTACAGCCATTAAAACCAAGACATGTGGCGTCACGTGAATGGTTAACAGAACGCACACGGTTTGTATTATACAAATGTTTGAGATATTAAAGTGGCAGCTATTTTTTCAAAATGCCTTTGTTGGCTATCATTATTCGAGTGTGTCTTCTCCCAAAATGGACACGAAAAATGCCACAACATGTCGGGTGCCATTCCATGATAGCATGCCAACTTTCATGAATTTCAGACGAGTTTTGGATTTACTAGAATTTAAAAATCAGGCATCTCAATGTTTTGCCATCAATCAACGGTGCCCTGGTGTTTGAAATTAATTCCCATCTCTTGCATGGGACCTAGAAATTCACCCAAGGACACGAATGTGATTTTTCAACCAACTTTGGTGCATTGGAGCACGTGCTTGTACTTCAAATTTGAATTATGCACATAAAATGCCTAGAAAACCCAGTTAATGTATAAAAAAGCCAAAGGAACCCCGAAAAATTCCAAGATTAAACACAATACTCCTTTTGTTCTATGTTGACACTAATTTTTTGAAAGCAATAAGAGGCAACGGATATCGTCCCGTCCCCAAAGGTGGTACGTTCCCTCTCAAAACCATCATGCTTGTTGTGAGAAGCTCTGGTTTGTGAGAAACTTATACCCAAACCAGCCCCAAATGGGACAAAATTTTCACCACGACATGTTGATGCCGCTCCATGATAGCATGCCAAGTTTCATGAATTTCAGATGAGTTTTGGATTTACTAGAATTTACAAACCAAACATCTCAACGTTTTGCCGGCAATCAACAGTGCCCTAGTGTTTGAATTTCATTCCCATCTCTTGCATGGGACCTAGAAATTCACCCAGGGACACAGATTAGATTTTTCAACCAACCTTAGTGCATTGCAGCATGTGCTTGTAGTTCAAATTTGAATTATGCACATAAAATGCCTAGAAAATCCACTTAATGCCTAAAAATGTCCAAACGAACCCCGAAAATCACAAAAATTGACACAACACTCCTATTGTTCTATGTTAACACTAGAAATTTTTTGAAAGCAATAAGAGGTAATGGATATCATTTCGTCCCCAAAGGTGGGACGTTCCCTATCGAAACCATCATGCTTGTTGTGAGAAGCTCTGGTTTGTGATAAGCTTATACCCGAACCTGCCCCAAATGGGACAATTTTTTACCACGGCATGTTGATGCCGCTCCATGATAGCACGCCAAGTTTCATTTTCAGATGAGTTTTGGATTTACTAGAATTTAAAAACCAGGCATCTCAACATTTTGTCGGCAATCAACGGTGCCCTGCTATTTGAATTTCATTCCATCTCTTGCATGGGACCTAGAAATTCACCCAAGGACACACATGTCATTTTTCAACCCACTTTAGTGCATTGGAGCATGTGCTTGTAGTTCAAATTTGAATTATGCACATAAATTGCCTAGAAAACCCAGTTAATGTATAAAAAAGGCCAAACGAACCCCGAAAATTCCAAGATTAAACACAACACTCCTGTTGTTCTATGTTGACACTAGAAATTTTTTGAAAGCAATAAGAGGCAACGAATATCGTCCCGTCCCCAAAGGTGGTACATTCCCTATCGAAACCATCATGCTTGTTGTGAGAAGCTTATACCCGAACCTGCCCCAAATGGGACAAATTTTTTACCACAGCATGTTGATGCCGCTCCATGATAGCATGCCAAGTTTCATGAATTTCAGACGAGTTTTAGATTCACTAGAATTTAAAAACCAGGAATCTCAACGTTTTGCGGGCAATCAACGGTGCCATGGTGTTTGAATTTCATTCCCATCTCTTGCATGGGACCTAGAAATTCACCCAAGGACACACATGTGATTTTTCAGCCAACTTTGGTGCATTGGAGCATGTGCTTGTAGTTCAAATTTGAATTATTCGCATAAAATGCCTAGAAAACCCAGTTAATGTATAAAAAAAGGCCAATCGAAACCCGAAAAATTCCAAGATTAAACACAACACTCCTGTTGTTCTATGTTGACACTAGAAATTTTTTGAAAGCAATAAGAGGCAACGGATATCGTGCCGTCCCCAAAGGTGGTACATTCCCTATCAAAACCATCATGCTTGTTGTGAGAAGCTCTGGTTTGTGACAAACTTATGCCCAAACCTGCCCCAAATGGGACAAAATTTTCACCACGGCATGTTGATGCCGCTCCATGATAGCATGCCAAGTTTCATGAATTTAAAAAGAGTTTGATTTACTAGAATTTAAAAACTAGGTATCTCAATGTTTTGCCGGCAATCAACTGTGCCCTGGTGTTTGAATTCATTCCCATCTCTTGCATGGGACCTAGAAATTCACCCAAGGACACGAATGTGATTTTTCAACCAACTTTGGTGCATTGGAGCATGTGCTTGTAGTTCAAATTTGAATTATGCACATAAAATGCCTAGAAAACCTAGTTAATGTATAAAAAAGGCCAAACGTACCCCGGAAAATTCCAAGATTAAACAAAATGCTCCTGTTGTTCTATGTTGACACTAGACATCTTTTGAAAGAAATAAGAGGCAACGGATATCGCCCCGTCCCCAAAGGTGGTACGTTCCCTATCAAAACCATCATGCTTGTTGTGAGAAGCTCTGGTTTGTGAGAAGCTTATACCCAAACCAGCTCCAAATGGGACAAAATTTTTAGCACGGCATGTTGATGCCGCTCCATGATAGCATGCCAAGTTTCATGAATTTCAGACGAGTTTTGGATTTACTAGAATTTATAAACCAGGTATCTCAATGTTTTGTCGGCAATCAACAGTGCCCTAGTGTTTGAAATTCATTCCCATCTCTTGCATGGGACCTAGAAATTCACCCAAGGACACACATGTGATTTTTCAACCAACTTTAGTGCATTGGAGCATGTGCTTGTAGTTCAAATTTGAATTATGCACATAAAATGCCTAGAAAACCCAGTTAATATATAAAAAAGGCCAAACGAACCCCGAAAAATTCATTCCCATTTCTTGCATGGGACCTAAGCATGCACTGAAGGACACATATTTGATTTTTCAACCAATTTTTATGCACCAGAGCATGTGCATGTAGTTTAATTTTGAATTGTGCACATGAAATGGCTAGAAAACCAATTTAATGTATAAAATGTCCAAACGAACCCTGAATAATTCCAATTCTTTTACGACACACATATAGTTGCATGTTCACTGCAGATAAAAGGTCTAGCAATTCAAACAGTGTCCATTGCCACTGTGACCCCATTTGGTAATTCAAATCAAGTAGATCCCACACAGTTTTATTATCACCAACTATGTGAGATGTAGTACAAAATATCTTGGAGCACCGTCGGTGTATAGTATGCCTATGGCTTACGCGAGAAGGTGCGTCGGCTATAGTCCACAACCGGTGTGTCAAGCACACTAGCTCGCTCCCCAAAAACTCCCGCCTTTGCATCCCTCGCAATCTCGAAAATATCTACTGCATGGAAGGTTTTAATGTTTGATAGCACACGATTAGTATGTGCGGACCGTGTGCGATCTGTGTTACTCCCGCTCTGCTTCAGTGCCTTGATTCAAATTTTCAGTAGCCCCGGCATTTTACTCCTACCTCTGCATCCCTAGCAATCTCAAAAATATCTGCTCGCCCTTGATCCAAATTTTCAGTAGCCCCGCCTTGTTACTCCCGCCTAGTAAAATTTTCAGCTAGCGCAGTATTTCCTCAAACACAACCTCCGCTCACACACACACACAACCCTCGAAACCATTAGTAGGTCCCCGCCATTGCCAGCGCCTCCATCCTCAACCTCTGCTTGTGTGCCGGGGAGCTCGAGGAGCCAATGGCCAAAAAGAGGTTTATTGCGGCCTTTTCGCCCGACGCCAGCGAGGTGGCCGCCGAGGTGTCCTCGTCGTCCTCCGCGGGCCTGATCCGCCCGCTGCCGCGCCCCTACGCCGGTTCGAGGACTTCCCTGTCCTCCCCCGGACCCGGCAGCCGACGAAGTCCTACCTCGGGGTCCGGCAGCGGCGGTGGGGGACCTGGGTCACCGAGATTACAGATCGAGAGACCCACACCCGTCGGTGGCTCGGTAGCTTCCACATGGCTGAGCTCGCGGCCATGGAGTACGACCGCTGGCAGGTCCGCTACCACGGTGCGGCGGCTAGGCTCAATTCCCCTTCGGCACACGTCCGGTCGACCTCATTCTGCTGGAGCCAGGGGTGGTGATCTCGGCTATGGCGTGGGAGGACCGCGAGGCATGGGAGCGCCTCGAGGCCGAGGCTGCCAACAAGGCCTACATGCAAGAGCTCCACCGGCAGCACCCGGAGCTCGTGGAGGCAGAGCGTGCGATCTTTGCCAGCGCGGAGGGCGGCGAGGTTATCGCGCTCTCCTCCGATGATGAGGTCGAAGGTGGCGAGGACGGTGGCGCAGAGGGTGGCGAGGTTATCGCGCTCTCCTCTGATGACGAGGTCGAAGGCGGCGGCGGTGGTGACGCAAAGGGCGTAGAGGTGGGCCTCGAGGGCGAGGAGATCGACATCGACGAGTGGAGGAGTGCCTTCCCCAACGACCCCGACGACGGTACTGGCCCGGACCTGGGTCATGGCACACCGTACATGACGAGGAAGGATTGGCTCGACCTCTACTTTGACCGGAAGTAGTGGTGCTTAGTTTAAATTGATGTTTTATGTTCGGTTATGCAAAACTATCTATGTTTATGTTTGAATGCATGCTACTTTCGGTTGAACCTGCTTTGAACTTGATCAAATTGAAGTTTACAACCTTAAGTTTAGGGGATCGACTAGAAAAGGCCCAAAATTGCTGGAGTATATATATATAGGGTCGCGCTATTCGTCACCCTGGGTGAGGAATAGTTATTCTTCACCCCCATCTATTTTACCATCAATGCACCGTAATTTTACGTTCCGTAAGTTTTGTCTTATTTCCGACGCAAAAAGAGACCGTAAGAAAATATATAATCGCCGTAAAAAATATTTTATGTTGTGTAAAATTACAAACGTAAAAACATAGTCTAAAATACACATAAACTACAATTTTTTTGTCTTATGACCTATATTTTTATTTTCTTATATCAAATTTTACGTAGTGAATCAATAGGAATGTAACTATTTGAATTCCAAACGTAATTTAATTATGAAATGATCGTAAGATTACCTCGGGTGAAGAATAACTTATTCTGCACCCTGGGTGATGAATAGTAACACTATATATATCCACTAAGGGTTTTAGTCCTTTAACTTTTTAAGGATCGCCTAGAGATGTCCTTATGACTTGTTTATTTCAGTTCTTCACAATGTGATGCTCTATATATGCAACTATTTGCTGTGCAGTTCAATTTCATCAATAACAGTTTCAACAATACCACTATGAATTACGATATTTGGTTATTGTTAAGGATATTGCAGTTAACATGCCTTTTCATTTTTCAATTGTTGTTTAGCAACATGCATTGTACTAAATGACTAAATATGCAATCCCAGGCTACATAGCAACAAGGAAGAGTGTTACCTTAATGTTCCGATGATGTCTATATATACATGTAATAAAATCTTATATAATGGGATGGATGGAGTGTTGTACTACATTATTTTTCAATTGTTGTTTAGCTTCTAATATTAACTTGGTGCTTTTAGGTACATATATCATTGCCAAAGATCCACACTTCGACCCTTTCTGTGTATGGGGCAATGAGATATTCATGAACCAGCATCAAGTGAGGAAACTGATAAAGATTGTTATTAAAATGGGTCAAAAGATGTCAATCGAACTATTTGTTTACACTTTATGCAAGACAACAGTGAACTGCAGGATGGTAAGTAAGAACCATGTAGCCTTATTTTTACTACCCGTAATGAGTTGTGTTAGATGACAATACATGAAGCTTTTTTCTTTTGTAGTGGATCCTGAAGCAGTTTACTCAAGATTACCTCTCAAACTACATGATTGGCGGTCGGCCATCACAAGGGGTTGGACTAGAGTCCTGCATGCCTTCTACATCTAGGAGAGCACAATAGGGCCATTCCGCTTCACCTTGTTCAGCAACTGGAATGTCTGCCGCCTCTTTCTTTACCATCTGTAATAGTACAAGTATAGAACCATGGTACATCATTCTTTATTTGGTGCTTATGTAATTCTTAAACATATGTACCTGTGAATCGAATAATGCATTGGTTGTTTGAACCTGATGGATATGAGTAAAGCTATAGCCTACTTTCAAGTTTAAATTAGGTACAACTTTAAATAGCAACAATTAAATTAGGGCGAAATTACGTTGTGCGGGTCATTACGGCACACACGGTTGGCAAAACACAAACGTTTGCGATATACACCATAATCCGAGATGGTTCACAGAGAGGAAACATGTGCAAGCATGCACACATTTTCCGTTTGCAAAGTGTGTGTGATGTCAGACACTATCACATACGGTGCGGGAAAACTAAATATGTGTGATTGTCTACCTATCGTACACGGTTTATAATCATGAACTGTTTGTGATGTGCCAAGCATCGTAAAACTCCCGTGCCTAGAATCTTCCTGGAAAATTCCCGTGCCTAGAATCTGTCTGGTTTTCAGCAGAACCACAAAACTCCGACTGCGATGGCAATGCGAGCACACACGAGTAGCAAGGATGAACCGTTTGGGATATTCGAGATATCGGAAATGGTTATATAGGTACAACTCTATGCATGAAGGCTCCCTATCCCTGACGGTTTCTGGGTCGTGTGGGAAAGACCCCCCCTATTGCCCACACTCCCTTGGCGATGGTTCCAAATGTCGTCGCGGAAAGGGGTTAAAAATCGTTTGTTTAGGACCGACGCGCACCAGTGATCATTCATATTGGCATCATGGCCACAAGCATAGCAATCATCAATTTCATCAAAAAGGGATATTTCAAACGAATCAACATGATCATAGCATTTATCCTTCGGTAAGCACGAAGGGAAATTAAACATTGTATGGGATAAAGAGTGACTCTCATTATAAGGTGGGCACAGGTGATAAATCCGCTCTTCCTCCTTTTGTTCTTCGCTCTCCTCCTCATCTTTTTCATCTAATGAGTTCAAGTTTCAATAATTTCTTCTTCCATAGTTTCCTGCAAAATGTTAGTCTCTTCTTGGACAATGGAGACTTCCTCATTAAATTTATCAATATCGGCATTGTATTTATAATACTCATAGCAATATTTAAGTACATCAAAATTTTCAGATCTGTAAATAGCATCATCACCATATTCATACTTTTCAAACAATGATTCAATTTCGTAAGCACCCTTAAGAGCAACAAATTATTCTATTCGTTCCACATCATAGTAATCATATATACCAATAGCATAAGAAGCCAAGGTTTCATTATCATTAAATTCACGTGAAAAGGGAAGGTGTGGAGCCTTCATCCTAGAGCAACAAGTACAATCGTGTCTCAAGCATAAATCCCAAGCATACGTTTACAAACAATGAATTTGATCCCATAAGAGTTTCCCTTTTTGAGGCAAGCGATAATCCCTAAAGTATTCACATTGATCCAACGGGTCTCCCATTATCAATTTGAATGGGGTTTCTTAGGATTATCAAAGTAGTGTTTAATATTTTCCACCTGATGAGCATCAAGGGTTTTAGGAGGTTCCACATCTTGATGAGTAGCATGTACAACTATTTTTTTGGTATTTCGTGTTCCATATCCATAACAAAAGATATAAAACAACTTAAAAAATCTACTTAGTGATAAAGCAAACAAGCACACACGAGAATATTCATCCCACGATATTGCTCCCCGGCAACGGCGCCAGAAAAAGGTCTTGATAACCCACAAGTATAGGGGATCATTTTGTAGCCTCTTTCGATAAATAAGAGTGTCGACCCCAACGATGAGCTAAAGGTAGAACAAATATTCCCTCAAGTTCTATTGACCATCGATACAACTCTACGCACACTTAACGTTCGCTTTACCTAGAAGAAGTATGAAACTATTTTGTAGGTGATAGGATAAGTTTGCAAGGATAAAAGTAGAAGTACTTAGTGAGAATAAAACTATGAATAATTTGCAAGATAATAAAAGTTAGTTTTTTAGTAGAAATATTTTTTAACATAATAAAGTTATTTGTCTCTAGGCAATTGATAACTAGACCGGTAATCATTATTGCAATTTTATATAAGGGCGAGGCATGAGCTAACATAATTTCCGTACTTGGATCATATGCACTTATGATTGGGACTCTAGCAAGCATCCAAAACTATCAACGATCATTAAGGTAAGACCCAACCACAGCATTAAGTATCAAGTGCTCTTTACTCCCATACGCAATAACCCCCTTACTCGGGTATAAGCTTATGTCACTCTCGCCACCCAGTATAAGAGAATCATGAATGTATTGCAACACCCTACAATGGGAATCCCACATGCTTGCGCGACACGAAGGGAACCATAGGACAACACCAAAATAAAAGATACAACTCAAACCAATCACGATCATCGATCAACCCATAGGACAAAAAGAATCTACGCAAACATCATAGGACAGCCACACATCATTGGGAAATAATATATAGCATTGAGCACCATGTTTAAGTAGAGATTATAGTGGGGAGAAGAGGTGTTACACCGCTGCATAGAGGGGAGAGAGTTGGTGTTGACGGCGGCGAAGTTGTTGGTGTAGATCGTCATCACGGTGATTGCCCCGGCAACGTTCTGGCGCCACTGGGAGAGATAGGGTAGAGAGCCCCCTCCTTCTTCTTCCTTGGCCTCCCCCTAGATGGGAGGAGAGTTACCTCTCTGGTTCATGGCCGCCATGGAGACAGAGGGACGGGAGCATCTCCTAGATTGGATCTCTCTCTCTCTCTTCATTCTCTTCTATTTCGTGTTTCTGTTTTCTGGCTGAAAACCGTCTCTTAAATATCCAGAGATCCATAACCCCGATTGCGTTGAAATTTTAACATGTTTTTTTTCCGAATATAAGCTTCCTTGCGTCCGAAAAAGAGCCACAACTGACTTACAGTGTGCCCACTAGGCATCACCGTGCGCCAGCGGGGGGGTCGCGCCCTGGTAGGTAGTGGAGCCCATGGGCCTCCGTTTGCGTTGATTCCACCTCCCAAAATCACATACATTCCAAAATAAATCTCCATAAATTTTTATTGCTTTTGGACTTCGTTTGATATGGATATTCTGCGAAACAAAAAACATGCATCAGAGAGGAACTCACACTAGGCACTGGATCAATTGTTAGTCCCATAAATCATATAAATTGTTGCCAAAAGTATGTGAAAGCTGTATAATATTGGCATGGAACAATAAAAAATTATAGATACGATGGAGACGTATCAACTCTCTATGAGGCCGCCCACACTCAAGCCGCCGCTCGCAACATACAGGTGGCACAGCTGGACGCGACAACGAGAACGCCGCCAGATGCGCGTCCTACGTGCCGCCAAAAGTTGTTTGGCCGCGCTAGTGGGACAACGAGCGTGTCGACCCCTCGCCTTCCATCGTGGACCTTACATCCACCGGCGACGTACAAGTCGCGGACTCTGACGAGGATGAGTAGGCTATCGAAGGCGGTAGGGGCTCAATACCCTTGTTCTATTCTTCCTCCTCGACGACCGCATCTTCACTTCATGGGTCTTTCCATAGGCTAGGTTTAGGTATGGTATGACATGTCTTCGGCGTATCTATAATTTTTTATTGTTCCATGCTATTATATTATCTGTTTTGGATGTTTAATGGGCTTTAATATACCTTTTTATACTATTTTTGGGACTAACCTACTAACCAAAGGCCCAGTGCAAATTGTTGTTTTTTTCCTATTTCAGTGTTTCGCAGAAAAGGAATACCAAACGGAATCCAAACGGAATGAAACCTTCGGGAGAGTTATTTTTGGAACAAACGTGATCCAGGAGACTTGGAGTGGACGTCAAGAAATAAGCGAGGAGGCCACGAGGCAGGAGGGCGCGCCCCCACCCTCATGGGCCCCTCGCAGCTCCACCGACCTACTTCTTCCTCCTATATATACCCATATACCGTGAAAACATCCAGGAGCACCACGAAACCCTATTTCCACCGCCGCAACCTTCTGTACCCGTGAGATCCCATCTTGGGGCCTTTTCTGGTGCTCCACTGGAGGGGGAATCGACCACGAAGGGCTTCTACATCAACACCATAGCCTCTCCGATGATGTGTGAGTAGTTTACCGCATACCTTCGGGTCAATACAAAGTTTTCCTCGGTTCTCTTGGAGATCTATTAGATGTAATTCTTTTTGTGGTGTGTTTGTCGAGATCTGATGAATCGTGGGTTTATGATCAAGATTATCTATGAACAATATTTGATTCTTCCCTGAATTCATTTATGCATGATTTAATATCTTCGCAAGTCTCTTCGAATTATCAGTTTGGTTTGGCCTACTAGATTGATCTTTTTTGCAATGTGAGAAGTGCTTAGCTTTGGGTTCAATCTTGCGGTGTCCTTTCCCAGTGACAGCAGGGGCAGCAAGGCATGTATTGTATTGTTGCCATCGAGGATAAAATGATGGGGTTTATATCATATTGCTTGAGTTTATCCCTCTACATCATGTCATCTTGCCTAATGTGTTACTCTATTTTTATGAACTTAATACTCTAGATGCATGTTGGATAGCGGTCGATGTGTGGAGTAATAGTAGTAGATGCAGAATCGTTTCGGTCTACTTGTCGCGGACGTGATTCCTATATACGTGATTATGCCTAGATATTCTCATAACTATGCGCTTTTCTATCAATTCCTCGATAGTAATTTGTTCACCCACCGTAGAATTTGCTATCTTGAGAGAAGCCACTAGTGAAACCTACGCCCCCCAGGTCTATCTTCCATCATATTATTTTCCTATCAACTTGCTATTTCTCTCGTTGTTTATTTTGCAATCTTTATTTTCCAATCTATACAATAAAAATACCAAAAATATTTATCTTATTATCTCTACCAGATCTCACTTTTGTAAGTGACCGTGAGGGGATTGACAACCAGAAAGTGCAACTATCCCTAGGTGGTTTTGGTAATTCATAACAATATATAGCTCATTGAGCTAATGCTATTCCAAGATGATTATTTCAGGAAAGCTCAATGATTGGCATGGCATGGATGTGAAAGTGGAACCCTCAAAATGCTAAGGACAAAGGATTGGCTCAAGCTCAAAAGCTCAAGACTCTTCATTTTATATTTTAGTGATCCAAGATCACATTGAGTCTTTAGGAAAAGCCAATACTATCAAGGAGGGATGAGGTGTTGCTTAATGAGCCTCTTGCTTCATGTGCTTAGTGATATGCTCCAAAACCCTCAACTACTTTCCCATATCCACATATGACCTAGACCCTAAGCCAAACTCGGTCCTACCGATTCTTCCTATCCGGCGCCACCGAGTTTCACTTGTCATAAGCCACTGCCAAACCCTAGCAATTCGGTTCTACCGATAGGGATCTCGGTCTCACCGAGATGGGATTGCAAACTCTCTGTTTCCCTTTCGTAACTTTTCGGTCTCACCGAAAGAGCGAATCGGTCCCACCGAGATTGCAATGTAAATTCAGTGTTTCCCCTTTGTAACTTTTCGGTCTCACCGAAAAAGCAAATCGGTCCCACCGAGTTTGCCTGACCAACTCTCTGGTTAGCTAATTACCAAATTTGGTCTCACCGAGTTTGTGTAATCGGTCTCACCGAGATTATGTTATGCCCAAACCCTAACCATATCGGTCCTACCGAGTTGCATGTCAGTCCCACCGAAAATCTCTAACGGTCACTAGGTTTACATTTTCGGTCCGACCGAGTTTGTTGATTCGGTCCCACCGAGATTGGAAAACTGTGTGTAACGGTTGGATTTTGTGTGGAGGCTATATATACCCCTCCACCTCCTCTTCATTTGAAGAGACAGCCATCAGAACACATACACCATTCCAACTCATATGTTCTGAGAGAGAACCACCTACTCATGTGTTGAGACCAAGATATTCCATTCCTACCATATGAATCTTGATCTCTAGCCTCTCCAAGTTGCTTTCCACTCAAATCTTCTTTCCACAAAATCCAAATCCTATGAGAGAGAGTTGAGTGTTGGGGAGACTATCATTTGAAGCACAAGAGCAAGGAGTTCATTACCTACACACCATTTGTTACTTCTTGGAGAGTGGTGTCTCCTAGATTGGCTAGGTGTCACTTGGGAGCCTCCGACAAGATTGTGGAGTTGAACCAAGGAAGTTTGTAAGGGCAAGGAGATCGCCTACTTCGTGAAGATCTACCGCTAGTGAGGCAAGTCCTGTGTGGGCGATGGCCATGGTGGGATAGACAAGGTTGCTTCTTCGTGGACCCTTTGTGGGTGGTTGCTTCTTCGTGGACCCTTCGTGGGTGGAGCCCTGTGTGGACTCGCGCAACCGTTACCCTTTGTGGGTGGAGCCCTCCGTGGACTCTCGCAACCGTTACCCTTTGTGGGTTGAAGTCTCCATCAACGTGGATGTAGGATAGCACCACCTATCCGAACCACGGGAAAAACATCCGTGTCTCCAATTGCGTTTGAATTCTCCAAACCCTTCCATTTACATTCTTGCAAGTTACATGCTTTACTTTCCGCTGCCAATATACTCTTTGCATGCTTGCTTGAATTGTGTGATGATTGCTTGACTTGTCCTAAAATAGCTAAAATCTGCCAAGAACTAAAATTGGGGAAAAGGTTAAGTTTTTATTTGGTCAAGTAGTCTAATCACCCCCCTCTAGACATACTTTCGATCCTACACAAGCCCTTTTTCACGTTGGTTGCGAGGTTCTTGTTTGTTTGTGCAGGTACTAGGGACTTGCATGTTACCTCCTATTGGATTGGTACCTTGGTTCTCAAAAACTGAGGTAAATACTTACGCTACTTTGCTGCATCACCCTTTCCTCTTCAAGGGAAAACCAACGCATGCTCAAGAGGTAGCAAGAAGGATTTCTGGCGCCGTTGCCGGGGAGGTTGCACCAAGTCAACTCAAGATTTGATCTCCCGTCAACAAGCCATTTCTCGCTCCGTTGCCGGGGATACCTACGCACAAGTCAAGACATACCAAGTACCCATCGCAAACTCTTATCCCTCGCATTACATTATTTGCCATTTGCCTCTCATTTTCCTCTCCCCCACTTCTAAAACGATTTTCAAAAACCTTTGCCTTTTCTTCGCCTTCTTCCCGTATGTATCTTTGTTTGTGTTTTCATGTGCCTTATATTTGCTTGCATCTTTTCTTGCTAAAAATCTAGTGATGTGGATCCACTTAAAGTGTTCTACTTGTATCATCTTCAATCCTTATGCGCTCTTGCTGAAACCCCAACTAGCCTAGTTGATGGGAAATCTTTAGATGAGCATGCTCATTTTGTGCGTCATCATTTGTCTGAAAAGGGGAAGCTCTTATGGTATCAAATAAATAGTTTGCTATGCTATGCTTGGAATCTTTGTGAAATTTATGACTTTACTTGTTGCTCTAAGAACCCTAAAAAACACCTTCCCTACCTATGTGAGTTTAATTATAATGAAATCTTATCTTCTTATGGAAAGGGTGTTTATAGTTACTATGATATCGAACAAATTGAAGAATTTGTCGTTTTTAAGGGTGCTCATGAAGTTTCTTCTTTGATTGAAAAGTATGATATTACTCTCTACAAATCTAAAAATTCTGACATACTTAAATATTGCTATGAAAACTATGCTCACAATGCCTATGTTAAGGAATTTATTGAGAGAATGACCGTTTCTTTGGAAGAAAATAATGATATGCACGAATCTATAGATAATTATGATTCCTATGATTTGATTGAAATATCCCTTGATGAACATGATGCTTGCTATTCTTATAGCCATGATGCCCATATTTATGGACATGAATTTGCTATAGTTCCTTATGTTAAACACGAGATTATTGCTATTCCACCCATACTTGATAGTTCCTTGAATCAAAAGCATGGTTGCAATGATTTTAGTATAAATTCTATTGATTTCAATTGTGCTAATAATCTGCAAAACCCTAAGCTTGGGGATGCTAGTTTTTCTATGTCTACTACTTATTGCAATGATCATGATTGGGGTGATTCTTCTTATAATCTTGAAAATTTATTTAAGCCCCATGATGAATATGAGATTGATAATAGTGTTTGCAATAATATTGAAAGTGGGTTTGGAAGAGTGTCAACATTAGATCCCACATATTTTGAGAATGTTCAATCTTATGGTATTTTGGATAAAAGTGGGTTTGGAGAGGTCATGACTTTAGTTAATGACAATCCCACTATTTTGGAAGAGTGTCAACTTAGTATGCATGTGGATCGTGTTGAGAATATGTTATGTGATAGATACTTTGTTGAATTTTCTTATGATACTACATGTAATTATTATGAGAGAGGAAAATACGGTTGTGAAAATTTTCATGTTACTAAATTACCTCTCGTTATGTTGAGATTGCTATTGTTTCTTTCTCCTTCCTTGCATATGCTAGTTTTTGCTTGTCTTGACAATTTGTTTGCTTATAAGATTCCTATGCATATGAAGTATGTTAGACTTATATGTGTTTGTCACGTGTTTCATGATGCTCTCTTTGTGCTTCAATTCTTGTCTTTCATGTGAGCATCATTGAAATTATCAATGCCTAGCTAGGGGTGTTAAACGATAGCGCTTGTTGGGAGGCAACCCAATTTTATTTTTGTTTCTTCTTTTTTGTTCCTGTTTAGTAATAAATAAATCATCTATATTCTGTTTAGATGTGGTTTTATATTTTTAATTAGTGTCTGTGTCAAGTAGAACCTTTGGGAAGACTTGGCGGAAGTCTTTGCGATCTTGCTGTAAAAAACAGAAACTTTGGCGCTCACGAGATTTGCTGCCATTTTTTACTGGAGAGTGCGTTTAGGTTGATTATTTATGAAGATGATTAATAGATAAATTCCTCACGTACACCAAGCTATTTCAGAATTTTTGGGGTTACAGAAGTATTCGAAACCTACATATTACTACAGACTGTTCTGTTTTTGACAAATTCTGTTTTCCGTGTGTTGTTTGCTTATTTTGATGAATCTATGGCTAGTATCGGGGGGTATGAACCATAGACAAGTTGGAATACAGTAGGTTTAACACCAATATAAATAAATAATGAGTTCATTACAATACCTTGAAGTGGTGGTTTGTTTTCTTATACTAACGGAGCTCATGAGATTTTCTGTTGAGTTTTGTGTTGTGAAGTTTTCAAGTTTTGGGTAAAGATTTGATGGATTTTGGAATAAGGAGTGGCAAGAGACTAAGCTTGGGGATGCCCAAGGCACCCCAAGGTAAAATTTAAGGACAACCAAATGCCTAAGCTTGGGGATGCCCTGGAAGGCATCCCCTCTTTCGTCTTCGTCCATAGGTAACTTTACTTGAGGCTATATTTTTATTCACCACATGATATGTGTTTTTCTTGGAGCGTCTTGTATGATTTGATTCTTTGCTTTTTAGTTTACCACAATCAGCCTTGATGTACACACCTTTTGGAGAGACACACATGAATCAGAATTTATTAGAATACTCTATGTGCTTCACTTATGTCTTTTGAGCTAGACAATTTTGCTCTAGTGTTTCACTTATATCTTTAAGAGCACAGTGGTGGTTTTATTCTATAGAAATTATTGATCTCTCATGCTTCACTTATATTATTTTGAGAGTCTTTTTGAACAGCATGGTAATTTGCTTTGGCTATAAAATTAGTCCTAATATGATAGGCATCCAAGATGGGTATAATAAAAACTTTCATAAAAAGTGGATTGAATACTATGAGAAGTTTGATACTTGACGATTGTTTTGAGATATGAAGATGGTGATATTAGAGTCATGCTAGTTGAGTAGTTGTGAATTTGATAAATACTTGTTCTAAAGTTTGTGATTCTCGTAGCATGCACGTATGGTGAACCGTTATGTGATGAAGTCGGGGCATGATTTATTTATTGATTGTCTTCCTTATGAGTGGCGGTCAGGGATGAGCGATGATCTTCTCCTACCAATCTATCCCCTTAGGAGCACGCACGTAGTACTTTGTTTCGATAACTAATAGATTTTTGCAATAAATATGTGAGTTCTTTATGACTAATGTTGAGTCAATGGATTATACGCACTCTCACCCTTCCACCGTTGCTAGCCTCTCTAGTACCACGCAAATTTCGCCGGTACCATACACCCACCATATACCTTCCTCAAAACAGCCACCATACCTACCTATTATGGCATTTCCATAGCCATTCTAATATATATTGCCATGCAACTTACCACTGTTCCATTTGTTATGACACGTTACATCATTGTCATATTACTTTGCATGATCATGTAGTTGACATCGTATTTGTGGCAAAGCCACCTTTATAATTCTTTCATAGATGTCACCCTTGATTCATTGCATATCCCAGTACACCGCCGGAGGCATTCACATAGAGTCATATTTTGTTCTAGTATCGAGTTGTAATTTTTGAGTTGTAAGTAAAAAAAAGTGTGATGATCATCATTATTAGAGCATTGTCCCAAGTGAGGAAAGGATGATGGAGACTATGATTCCCCGACAAGTCGGGATGAGACTCCAGACGAAAAGAAAAAAAGAGAGAAAAAAGTGTCCATAAAAAAGGGAGGAAAAGGCCCAAATAAAAAAAAGAAATGAGAGAAAAAGTGAGAAGGGACAATGTTACTATCCTTTTACCACACTTGTGCTTCAAAGTAGCACCATGATCTTCATGATAGAGAGTCTCCTATGTTGTCACTTTCATATACTAGTGGGAATTTTACATTATAGAACTTGGCTTGTATATTCCAGTGGTGGGCTTCCTCAAAATGCCCTAGGTCTTCGTGAGAAAGCGAGTTGGATGCGCACCCACTTAGTTTCTTTTGTTGAGCTTTCATACACTTATAGCTCTAGTGCATCTGTTGCATGGCAATCCCTACTCACTCACATTGATATCTATTGATGGGCATCTCCATAGCCCGTTGATACGCCTAGTTGATGTGAGACTATCTTCTCCTTTTTGTCTTCTCCACAACCACCATTCTATTCCACATATAGTGCTATATTCATGGCTCACGCTCATGTATTGCGTGAAGATTGAAAAAGTTTGAGAACATCAAAAGTATGAAACAATTGCTTGGCTTGTCATCGAGGTTGTGCATGATTAAATACTTTTTCTGATGAAGATAGAGCATAGCCAGACTATATGATTTTGTAGGGATAACTTTCTTTGGCCATGTCATTTTGAGAAGACATGATTGCTTTGTTAGTATGGTTGAAGTATTATTATTTTTATGTCAATATTAAACTTTTGTCTTGAATATTTCGGATGTGAATATTCATGCCACAATAAAGAAAATTACATTGAGAATTATGCTAGGTAGCATTCCAGATCAAAAATTCTGTTTTTATCATTTACCTACTCGAGGACGAGCAGGAATTCACCTTGGGGATGCTTGATACGTCTCGAACGTATCTATAATTTTTGATTGTTCCATGCTATTATCTTATCTGTTTTGGATGTTTAATGGGCTTTACTATACCTTTTTATATTATTTTTGGGACTAACCTACTAACCAAAGGCCCAGTGCAAATTGTTGTTTTTTTGCCTATTTCAGTGTTTCGCGGAAAAGGAATATCAAACGGAATCCAAACGGAATGAAACCTTCGGGAGAGTTATTTTTGGAACAAACGTGATCAAGGAGACTTGGAGTGGATGTCAAGAAAGAAGTGAGGAGGCCATGAGGCAGGAGGGCGCGCCCCCACCCTCGTGGGCCCCTCACAGCTCCAACGACCTACTTCTTCCTCCTATATATACCCATATACCCTGAAAACATCCAGGAGCACAACAAAACCCTATTTCCACTGCCACAACCTTCTATACCCATGAGATCCCATCTTGGGGCCTTTTCCGGCGCTCTGCCGAAGGGGGAATCGATCACGGAGGGCTTCTATATCAACACCATAGCCTCTCCGATGATGTGTGAGTAGTTTACCGCAGACCTTCGGGTCCATAGTTATTAGCTAGATGGCTTCTTCTCTCTCTTTGGATCTCAATACAAAGTTCTCCTCGATTCTCTTGGAGATATATTCGATGTGATTGTTTTTGCGGTGTGTTTGTCGAGATCCGATGAATTGTGGGTTTATGGTCAAGATTATCTATGAACAATATTTGATTCTTCTCTGAATTCTTTTATGCATGATTTAATATCTTTGCAAGTCTCTTCAAATTATCAGTTTGATTTGGCCTACTAGATTGATCTTTCTTGCAATGGGAGGCTTAGCTTTGGGTTCAATCTTGCGGTGTCCTTTCCCAGTGACAGCAGGGGCGGGAAGGCACGTATTGTATTGTATTGTTGCCATCGAGGATAAAAAGATGGGGTTTATACCATATTGCTTGAGTTTATCCCTCTACATCATGTCATCTTGCGTAATGCATTACTCTGTTCTTATGAACTTAATACTCTAGATGCATGCTGGATAGCGGTCGATGTGTGGAGTAATAGTAGTAGATGCAGAATCGTTTCGGTCTACTTGTCACGGACGTGATGCCTATATACGTGATCATGCCTAAATATTCTCATAACTATGCGCTTTTCTATCAATTGCTCGACAGTAATTTGTTCATCCACCGTAGAATTTGCTATCTTGAGAGAAGCCACTAGTGAAACCTATGGCCCCCGGGTCTATCTTCCATCATATTATTTTCCTATCAACTTGCTATTTCTCTCGTTGTTTATTTTGCAATCTTTATTTTCCAATCTATACAATAAAAATACCAAAAATATTTATCTTATTATCTCTATCAGATCTCACTTTCGTAAGTGACTGTGAAGGGATTGACAACCCCTTTTTCGCGTTGGTTGCGAGGTTCTTGTTTGTTTGTGCAGGTACTAGGGACTTGCGTGTTACCTCCTACTGGATTGATACCTTGGTTCTCAAAAACTGAGGGAAATACTTACGCTACTTTGCTGCATCACCCTTTCCTCTTCAAGGGAAAACCAACGCATGCTCAAGAGGTAGCATGGTCATCCCCCTTTTTAATTAAAATGGATCAAAATGTAATTAATGTGCTCCAATTTGTATGAAAATCATCTGGTTTGCATATAAATCAACCAGTTCATTTAATCTTGTTTTGAAATATATGTGGGTAGTATTGAATGGTCGGATTTCGCATTCGTGTCCACGGACTGGTCCCCTGTCCGCAGGCATATGCGGTGTCCGTTTTGTGGGTCGACGTTGAGATTCCCTTAGGGCATCTCCAACGGCAACCTACAAATCCACCCCCCCCCCCCCCCCCCCCCGCATCCATCTGCGGATAGAGGGGACCAGTCCGCCGACACGGATGTGGGAGGCCGCCATCCAACGCTGCCCGCATACATTGCAATCACCATCTGAACAACCGGAAAAAATTGATGCAAACATGGTCGGATTTTCATACAAACCAAACAATATTAATGCAAACACAGCGGCTTTTCGTTAGATTTCATATAAACATGACGGAATTCATTACATCTCAGACATATACAGTTCAACTAAAAGCGGTGCTCGTCTTACTCTAGAGGTATAAGACCTAAACTAAAAGATCGCCAATGCCCGTTCCCCATCTTCGGCCAGGAACCCCGAAAAATGAACCTTCGCCTTCTCCAACTTTGCCTCCCTAACCTCTATCTCCGGAGACCCGAAACTGAAGTTGTCGCCTCCACGTCACTGCCAAGCGACTAATTGATCGACAAGGCTCAGCCACCAAGACCTCTAGAGCATGGAGAAAGTTTCATGTGATATCAAGCTTCACATGCTACCGTCATACGGACTCCTATACCATTGGATCTCAAATCCGACAGTATCCGAGGAGCTGATGTACCTGCGCGTGATACGTCTCCAATGTATAAATAATTTTTAATTGTTCCATGCTATTATATTATCAATCTTGGATGTTTTATATACATTTACAAGTAACTTTATGTCATTTTTCGGGACTAACCTATTAACTTAGTGCCCAGTGCCAATCGATATTTTTTGCTTGTTTTTGACTTCGCAGAATATCAGTACCAAGCGAAGTCCAAATGCCACGAAACTTTTTGGAGATTTTTCTGGCAATAAGAGACCCTGGAAGCTTCTGGAGGGAACGAGAAGACAAAGGAGTGGCCCACTAAGCACCAGGGCGCGCCAGGGGCTTCTGGCGTGCCCTGGTGGGTAGTGGGGCCCACGAGCCTCTGTTTGACCTACCTCCACCTGTATAAATACCATAAAATCACAAAACCTACCGGGGAGTCCACGAAATATTTTTCCCGCCATCGCAAGTTCCAGAACCACGAGATCCCATCTAGAGGCCTTTTCCGGCACTCTGCCAGAGGGGGAAACGATCACAGAGGGGTTCTTCATCATCTTTGCTGCCCCTTTGATGATGCGTGGATAGTTTACCACGGACCTATGGGTCCATAGTTAATAGCTAGATGGCTTATTCTCTCTTTTTTATCTTCAATACAATGTTCTCCTCGGTGTTCTTGGAGATCTATTTGATGTAATGACTTTTTGCGGTGTGTTTGTCGGGATCCGATGAAATGTGAGTTTATGGTCAGATCTATCCATGAATATTATTTGAGTTTTCCCTAAACTCTTTTATGCATGATTATTATAGCCTCATATTTCTTCTCTTATTTATTGATTTGGTTTGGCCAGCTAGATTGATTTATCTTGCCATGGGACTTTGTGATGGCTTCGATCTTGCGGTGCTCAATCTCAGTGACAGAAAGAGACGTGGCACACATTATCGTTGCTATTAAGGGTAACAAGATGGGATTTATTTCATATGTGATTTTCTCTTGTCTACATCATGTCATCTTGCTTAAGGCGTTACTCCGTTCTTTCATGAACTTAATACACTAGATGCATGCTGGATAACGGTCGATGTGTGGAGCAATAGTAGTGAAAGCAAAATCGTTTCGGTCTACTTGTCTCGGACATGATGCCTATATACACGATCATTGCCTTGGATATCATCATAATTATTTGCTTTTCTGTCAGTTGCCTAACAGTAATTTGTCTACTCGCCGTATGTTATTTTCTTGAGAGAAGCCTCTAGTGAAAACTATGCCTCGTGACTATTTTCTATCATATATTAAAACCAAAAATATCTTGTTGTAATTTTTTATTTGTATTTTTGTCAGATCTATCTATCCAAAAATCTGTTTTTTAATCTTGCTCATAACAGTTGAGGGATTGACAACTCATCTACACGTTGGGTTGCAAGTATTTGTTGTTTGTGTGTAGGTGTTGTTTACATAGTGTTGCTTGGTTCTCCTACTGAATTGATAACCTTGGTTTCATAACTGAGGGAACTACTTATCTCTACTGTACTGCATCATCCTTTCCTCTTCGAGAAAATCCCAACGCAGCTCACAAGTAGCAACGCTCAATTTTAATACACTCTGGAAACTTCTTTGCAACATTTTCTAGAGCTCCCGGAACCATTGGATCTGAGATCCAACGACTCCCAAGAAGTCGTATCACAGTATCACTAAGTCTAAGTATCACTTGATATTCCCCCTAGAGCATACAACAACGACAAACATGATGGCGTCTGTCTCTCCAGCTCACAACCAGCAGCGTCTGCGGGCACGAGTGCGACCTCCGATGGAGGTCACCAGCGCGGGCATGAGTGCCATGACTGCATGTATGCAGTGCAACACACACATACGCTGCACACGCACACAACGCATACACAATTGAATGTGCAATGGGGAACCTGTGCACGGGTAGCACCAATTGCTCTGGTGCACCAGATACATCCCCATGCATCGATTTTGGGCGCGGGTAATGGCCGTCCACACCTGTATTCGTCTAAATATTTCTTGTCTAAACTCGTACCAGTACCCGCACCTCAGGTTTCAAACGGTTCCCGGCTAGATGCGGGTAATACCCGCGGGTAAAAATACCCATCTCAGCCATCTTACCTATTTCATACTTCACCATGTGTTTTTCAGCATTTTCGCATATATGCGCAATATTTCAGCATGTATACTTTAACATTTCACACACACACACACACACACACACACACACACACACACACACACACACACACACACACACATATAGTGATAATATTCATCACCCAGGGTGCAGAATAAATTATTCTTCAACCGAGGTAATCTTACGATCACTTCATAATTAAATTACATTTGAAATTTGAATAGTTACATTCCTATTGATTCACTACGTAAAATTTGACATAAAAAATAAAAATATAGGGCATAAGACAAGAAAATTTGCAGTTTATGTATATTTTACGGCGATTATATATTTTCTTACGCTCTCTTTTTACATCGGAAATAAGACAAAACTTATGAAACGTAAAATTACGATGCATTGATGGTAAAGTAGATGAGGGTGAAGAATACATCCTACCACCTGATGATAGATACCCCACATGTCTCATATACTACTATATGATATTCTATATACTAGTTTTTCATTATAAGTATGTTCATATATTATATATAAGATAATCTAAAGTGGGTAACATGAAAAAATTGCAAATTGATCCATGATTTTTATTATATTTGTGAAATACGTATATATTTGTATGTAAAATGAAGCATACTGAAAATATGATGCATACTACCTAAAAAATACTGTATATACTACCTAAACATTCTTATATACTACATACTACGCTTACATGTGTGTATGTGTGTGTCCAGTTACATTCATGGATGAGTAGTCTAAGTGATTTTTTTAGACGAACATTCACAATTGTTCTTTCTTGTTTTTTTCAATTACAACACAAACCAACGGGGACCATTTTCTTCTTTTATTGAAGATACTTCTGCAACCCCTACTTCGAAATGATCAAAAAAAGAGACTACATAATAAGATCAACAAAATCAAAGAAAAAATCATGAGTTCAAAAAATAAAATCAACGCATTTAAACAAGATCATGCACATAAACAAGGGAAGGGGATTTTGGGTCGAGGCTAGCGGTTGCATTAGCTAGGGTAAAGCTGCTAGTTTTTTTTTCCTTTTAGTGAATGATACATGAGACCTACGTGTTAGAAAGAATTAGTAAACACGTGTATCCCTCTCCTGTTAATTTCCGTCTTAACAGTACTAGTTATGTGCGTAGATGTTTCTATTATATGCGTAGTACATGCTAGCCTGGTTTGTAATTAGTATGTCAGTAATTTTGTTAATGTCATGATCATGATCGTTTCCTGGATTAATTTAATCAAGAAATTCCTATTTACTAAGCAACTAAAGTCACATTTCTTAGAGGTAGTAAAATGTATTTTTGTGGAAATGAATAAATAGAAAGGAGATCCAGATTTGATACTATCTTTCATGATGGTCATGTAGGAGCAAAGATTTACACCGGATACTCTGTGACAATCTTCATTGGGTTCTTCATGAATTGCATGTTCTCAGTATTTTATTTAGCGCACGTTCCGTTCGTTTTGGAGTGCGCCGACTTCCTCGGCCTTCTCCCTGACAAACTCCAACGTGTCTTGGACATGCCGCATCTCCGTTTTGGTTGTCGCATTCGGCACTGAAACTGTGAGGTTCGTTTGAGGGTTCAAGTCTTCACACGCACCTATTTTTTGAAAGTTGAAAAAGAATTTATAGGCCGAGCCCAGGACAGAGGAGGTGGGGTGGTGTTCGCCGGTTCGTACAGACGTACAGTATAGCCTGTAAGCGTCAAATACTATGAATTGGGAGTTGCCAACCTATTATAGTTGTGCAATTTGAATGAAGCTCAACCCCTTTTCAGTCAAATGTGGAATAGACACTCCCTCAAACTTCTCAAAAGATAATCTTTATTGCATTCTTGATGCTTCATATGCACTAGAATGCTCTTATATTATGGGACTGGGTGAGTACATGGATTTTTTTTTGAAAGGACATGGATTTTTTTTGGTTGTGCATATGTTGCAATTCATGCTTACCGAATCCCATATTCTCGGTATTTATCTCAGCGCACGTTCGGTTCCTAGTCATGCCCGGAGTCCTAAGGGAGGGCGCCGACCTCCTCGGCCTTCTCCCGGACAAGCTCCCACGTGTCTTGGACGTGCTGCATCTCCGTCATGGCTCCGCCCACAACCATACGGATAACAAACTTGTCGTCCACCACGAAGTGCGTCATGAACGCCCTCCCGCTAGCGTTCACCGCCACGAGGAGCTTACGGTTCAAGCCATCAACGGCATCACCGTCGCCGTCGTGCCCTGGACGGAGGCGGAAGATCACGAGGGAGAACCTCGTCGGCGCTACCACCTCGAACCGCCCGTCGGCCTTCAGCTCCTGCTCGAACCACCTGGCCATCTCGACGTGCCGCCGTACGTACGCCCGCATGCCCGCCCCGCCGTAGCGGCGCAGGACCACCCACAGCTTCATGGCGCGGAACGGCCGCGACAGCGCGATCTGCCAGTCCTTGTAGTCCACCACGCCCGCGCCTGCACTTTCTTCTGTGACGTTGCTGAGGTACTCTGGGTTGGTGGACAGCGCGGAGGTGAGCGCGACCGGGCTTGCCACCCACAGGCAGCAGCACTCCATGTTGGTGAGGAACCACTTGTGCGGGTTGATGCTCACCGAGTCCGCGAGCTCGGCGCCGTCTATGTGATGCTGGAACTCGGGGCAGATCAGGGCGCTGCCGGCGTACGCGGCGTCGACGTGCAGCCACATGCCGTGCCTCCGCGCCAGCTCGCCGAGGTCCCGCACCGGATCGACCGCGCCGAGCCCGGTCGTGCCGACCGTGGCGCACAGGTACAGCGGCACGAGCCCGCTGGCCACGTCGGCCTCCACCGCGTCGCGGACGCTGTCCGTGGTGAGGCCGTAGCCCGACGCTGCCGACGTCCGGATTACGCGGAAGTTAGACCGCGGGATCCCCACGATCCTCGCGCCCTTCTGGAACGTGGAGTGGCTCTGGTCCGAGGCGTAGACCACCAGCCTCAGGATGCCCTCGTGGCCGAGCCTGCTCAGCGCGCGATCGCGCGCGGCCGCGAGCGTGCACACCACGGCCTCGCAGGTGCTCCCGTGCAGCACGCCGCCGCCGCCGCCGGAGAAGAGGAGACGGTCCGGGAGGCCCACCAGCTTGCCCATCCAGTCCACCACGGCGCTCTCGAGCTCGGTCGCGGCCGGCGAGGCGGCCCGCATGAGTGGCACAACGTTGAGCCCGGTGGAGAGCATCTCGCCGGCGAACCCGGCCGTGCTGGCGTTCATGGAGAAGTAGCCGAAGAACTTGGGGCTCTGCCAGTGGGTCAGTGCCGGGACGATGTGAGACCGTACCTCCTCCAGTATCACGTCGATGGGCTCGCCGTTCTCGGGCGGCGCGTCGGGTAGAAGCGCACGGAGGCACCCTGGCAAGGACTGGGGCTGGACCGGATACGTCTCGACGTCAGGGTAGTACTCGGCGAGGAAGTTGATCACGGCGCGCGACTCCCCGGCGAAGGTCTCGGGGTCCAGTGACGATAGCACGTCAAATGGTGCTCCACCCGTCGCCATGGTATGTATCTACGCTTGCTGGTTCTCGTACACGTGAGAAGGAAACGGGCTGGAGTACTTTGTGATTGGGCTCGGTCTTCTGGCAAGTGTGCGCGTCGTGTTTATATATTAGGACTTTGCTAGACGTACGGAGTTTTACGGGGGATTTACAGGTTGCTTAACATTGATTGGTCGGGAATTGATTAAGACGCACGGGTCCATTGATGGAAATCAGAGAGGGCCAATTAGAAGAACGCGCAGTCCTCAACATGTAAAAACCTGTACTATCTTCGTTTCACTTTACAAGTCCTACGCGTATATTTAGATTGTCAATTTTATCATCCTAATATAAACTATATAACATAAAAATTATACCATTTGAAAATAGAAACTCTGAAGTTTATGTTGGTATATTTTTTATAATATATAATTTGTATTAGGTTGGTCAAATTGACGATCTAAGGGTACGCTCACGCCCTGTGAACTGAAAGAGAGGTAGTAGAATGTACCCGTATGTATGTGCCAGCCAATCAATGTTAAGCAACCTGTAAATCGCCGTAAAACTCCGTACGTCTAGCAAAGTCCATATTGTACTCTCTAGAAAGCAGTAATTCTACATGTACGAACGAGTTACGAAGCCGTATCTAACTTTTCTTCACCACATCCCCCCTCCCCCCCACCCACCTCTGATTTCTGATTTCTAGGGGTGTGGGCCCCGAGTCCCCTATTCCCAATTTCCCAATCACAGGTTGGCGCCTGGTTATCTACGTAGTAAAACTTAACGTAAGCTTCAGTAGGGGATGTACCATTGCTCGTCAAAAGACGTACTACGTCGGGTGTGTTAGGCGTGTGTGCGCATTATACGTACTCCTGCATGCGTGTGTTAGGCGTATTCAAGAAATGCATACGCCGAGCAATCACCCAAAAGGCCGCTGATCAGCCTGATCTGGTGGCTGTACAGATGCTCTACTTGTCGTACAGCTAGAGCGAGCACAAATCACCAGATCATCTTCATTGTAATCTGTTCGGCTGCTCTGCAAGTATCCATCAAACGGTTCACCTAAATTCATACTGCAAGGATCCATCTCCTTAGAGCATCTCTAGCAGATCTTTTGTATCACGAACTCTTATAGGGGCCGAAAACAGCCGTGATAGAACAAGAACCGAATATGAACCCGCAAAACTTGAAATCACACATTCGCGCAAGAAATTGAACCAGTTCAGTAGAACTACTAGCACTTGATCATCTTAAAAAGTCATACAAAGTAGAATTTTTTTTCAACTAATATTTATAGTAGCAGGCGCCACCGTAACCCTAATTACAAAATTGGGCTCACCGGAGCCGGGGGGATTGCGGCGGCGATCCTGCAGCGGCGGAGGAGCTCAGTCCTCGTCGTCGGAGACGAGGTCAACGTAGACCTCGTCCTGCTTCTTGGCTACGCAGCGCCACTCTTCCATGTTGGTCGTGAACTCCTGCACCGCTGCCATCCCCTGCTCGAGGAAGATTGTGTCGATGTCGGCGTCCCGTGGACGGTGCTGCTCTGCCTCCTTCTCCTCTTGCGCAGAGCGCACGACGATGGCGGCCTCCGTGACGTCCGCCTCCGCTCGGGGCCGTCGCCACCGCTGGCACCGCGACCCGCCGACCACATTCCGTGCCACATCGAGAGAGGAGAGGGGGAATTGAAGTAGCCGACGGCGAGAAATCAAGAGGGGGGGATTGGGAATTGCGGCGGCGGGCAGATATGGTTTCGACCCGTATTTCAGCCGCAAACCCTTGCATATACTACGCAGGGGCGAGAGGGGGGTGTGGTTTGCGGGTCACTGTACAATAATGTACGGGGCGGACGACTATAGCATGTGGTCCTGAAGTTGCTATTGTTTGCTGCCGGCCGCCTCTTCGGCCATGGCGGTGGAGACAATGGGATGCGTGGTGACCATGAACAATTGGTGTGACACATCGCACATGTGTACTTTATTATGCTCCGGTGTCTTGTCTTGTTACTCCCTCCGGTCCTTTTTACTGTGCATATAAGGATTGTCTGAAGTCAAACTTCGTAAAGTTTGACCATAGTTATATGAAAAAAATATTAACATCTATAATGCTAAATTTATATAATATGAAAAATAAAGTCATGATGCATCTAATGTTATTCATTTCACATTCTAAATGTTTGTATTTTTTTCTATAAATTTGGTCAAAGTTTACGAGGTTTGACTTTAGACAAATCTTATATGCGAACTAAAAAGGATCGGAGGGAGTACATCAGTATAATCATATCTTCTCTTGGTTTCCCTTGTAATCTGGTGTTGTAACTTGTAGTCATGTAGGGCTCAACTTTCAGCTAAGAAGCAGGGCCGGGGGACGCAGCTTCGGTGCCTTAAGGCACCGAAGCATTGTCCAGGGCCGGGAAATGTTTGCAGAACACAAAATACAACGCATCATCCGCGTGAAAAGATGTAGTTCACCAATAATGCAAGAAAATAGAGGCTAGAACTGACACGTGATGACACAAAAAATGATAAACAAGCTCAGCATGGCTAACAGACAAGTTAAACAATCTTAATGCGAATCAGAAACTGGTTGGATGGTTACGAGCACAGCGATATTCCCAACAGGTTTAAGTCATAGACTTGACATCGGCGCTCACATTTTTTCTAGATTTATTTTAGGTCTTTTGGCGATATGTGTTTAGCGGGACGGAACGTTCCTGTCAACGAAGACATCTGTATCGACTTCGTCAATTTCAAGATGATATGTCGGCTCACTCTCCTCCCGGGTCACACACACGTGCAGCTCCGGAGGATCCCTAACCCTAGAACCAGAGGCCCTCGATCTAACCCCCCCCCCCCGGCCGTCGAAGCTGGCGGGTGCTCGCGGTGCTCCTCGATGGGCCATCTTCACGCGGAGGCGGGCTGTTTCCGGGGCTGCGGTGGTGGTGGTGTGGCCGGCGGCGCAAGAGCTCGGCGAACCCGCTGGCGTGGTGGAGCGGCGGATCCCGACGAGATAGGCAGCAGGGAGGCGATGCAGGTGTGTGCCGGAGCAAAGCTGGTGGCGGCGGCGCGTGTCCACAGCCATGGAGTCCATGGCGCTGAGGAGGCCCAACCAGGAAGGAGTTCCTGGCGGACAGCGACCGGCTGGCCACCTCCGCGTCCGTGGACGGGCGATAGTGCTCTTCCGACAGAGTTGGCGCTGGAGTTGGGTGAGATGGGGCGGCTCAGATATGAGTCTGGCTCGATCTGGGGAAGGGGTTGGTTCCCTCGCGTGGTTGTCCCTGCAGTGGGTGACGGCCGGCGCGGTGGTCTTGCCCGTGCCCGAGGTGAAGCGAGGTTGTTGCTGCTATCCTAGTCTGCGCTAGTGGTGATGTTTGTGTCGGGCTCTCTCTGCTGTGCAAAGTGTTGGTGGACCACGGCGGTGCGGCTTCTTTGGCAAGGTGTTGCGGTGGCGGCGGTGTGAGGCTTCATGGACGGTGCTGCCCCAAAGCCTTGGAGGGGTGGAAATGGGCGGTGATACGGATGAAAATCATGCCCGGTTCTTACCGGGCCGGTGGTGATGGCGCCCACGGGTGTTATCCCCTCCTTGGAGGCGTCGCCGAGAAGTGTCATCATCTCCCTCACTCGCTTGGTGATGGCAGGTGTCTCCGGGCGAAAGCCTAGATTCGGTGCAGGATCAACACGATGGCGGCGTCATCGACGTCGTTCCTCTGTTGGGAGCATCGTGCTCGGAGATATGATTTGGAGGTCCCACGTTGCACTCCTCCGGTGTTCGCCGTTGTCCATGATTGATCTTCCGAGGGGCAATGTACGGCCATTGCATGTGAATTCAAGACGATGCCTTTCTCGGGGCGGATCGAGTCCTGCCATGCTCTTGCCACCTCCTTTTAGGCATAAAAGGGGGATGGTGCGTCGACAAGGCATGCTCGATGAAGATGCTGTTCTTCGAAGGTGGCCGATGGCGCCCGAGACGCAGCGAGGTTTTTTTTGGTTTTGGGAAAGCTCTTTTGCTTTGTAGTCATGTTGTCGTTGGTGGTTGTCTTCAGACTAGCTCCGGTGTGGAGTTCATGCTACACTCATTATTCGCAGCGAGCAGTAGTCGTCTTGTATTGCAATTCTCTTCTTCTATAAAGCTATGGTATGCAATTTGTGTACTCTCGAAAAAAAGATGATATGCCGGCTCATGCATTTTTGAAGATTTAGTCTAACTGCAACCGAGTATTTTTCTTTTTGTTTCCTGCAGTCACCATCTAAATGAGAATTACTATTGCTGCTAGAAGGGTTAGGCGTGGCGAACCAACCTGTGGTTGGATGGTTAGAGAGACAATAGTATCTCCAGCCAATCCATGGCCACACGCACACACACAAAACCTGGGCCTCGTCCGCCATTTCACACCGGCCACGGGTGTGACCTCGGATGGTAGACACGAGGCCCTCCGAGGTGACCTCCCACGCGGCGTTTTCGGCCAAGGAGGCGGCAGCCAAGAGCAGCGTGGGCGGGAGGCGGCAAGTCGACAACGGGCTGACGAGGTTGGGGAAAAGGGTAGGGCGGGTGGGACATGGTCAACAACGGGTAAAGGGAGACGATGTGGTCGGGCATTTTTCCTTTGAAGTAGATAAGGGAGTGGTTGACATGTGGGTCAAGATGGGCTGGGCCGACATGGTGGACGTGCCTATGCCTATCCAGACAATCCTATTTCCCGCATATGACAGGGAATGGCGACCAAACGCTTACCCCCCGTGTGCCTTGTCCTCTGTATGGGCCGGCCCATTCCGGTTTTTTCTCACCGATTTTGGTCCCCGAACAAGTCTTTTTGGGGAATTTTTATGTTTTATGTTTTTCCTTTTCCCCTTTTGTATTTTTCATTTTTCTTCCCTGGTTATTCCTTTTTAAAAATCACTAACTAAAATCATGAAACAATTTTTGAATTCATGTACTGTTTTGAAACCGTGGAAAAATATTAAATATTGTGAATTATTTTCGAATTTAGATTTTTTTGAAAAAAATTGTGAACACTTTTTAAAAAATCACAAATATTTTTTGAAAGTCGTGAATATTTTTCAATGAGACAATTTTTTAATGAAATTTATGAAGAATTTTTAAATCCGTAAACATTTTTTTGAAATTAGTGAACATTTTACAATCTCAGGATTTGTTTTTGAAATTAGTGCACATTATTTGAATTCACAAATGTTTTTTGAAAGTTGTGAACATTTTTTAACTCATTTTGTTTAAATTCGTGGACATTTGTTTAGACTCGATGATTTTTTTGAATTTGTGAACGTTTTTTAAATCGCAAACAATTTTGAAATCATGAACATTTTAGGAAGTCACGATTTTTTTGAATCTGCGAACATTTTTCAAAAAAAATTAACATTATTTGAAATTTATTAACCATTTTCAATTCTTGGACATTCTATGAATTTTATTAAAAAGAGAAGGAACAATAGGAAAAAAAGAAGGTACATGCAATGCCCGGCCCACTTAGGTGTAGCACGCTGGCGGGGGGTGCACGATTGTTTGATTTCCACCACATAGGTCGCTAAATAGGAGCTCCCGTCTAGACACACCTATATGGCCATCCATATATGAGCTAAGTTTGAGGGTGTTGGATGCTTTTTCTCTCATGTCCATGCGGTATCCGGGCTATTCACTCGAACATTTAGGATGGCTTCAAGGCTCGACTTCACGCATGTGGCGAATCCCCGAGTCAACGAATAGAGCGGTTGGTTTGGGTGCAAGGGGGTGCGCCTACGTGTTGTGCGAACGGGGACGAGTCAATCAAGATTCGGTGGCAGATAGATTTTCAACATATCTATAAATTTTTAAGTGTTCATGCTATATTTATCATTTATACTTTCTTCATCCCAAAATAAATGTTGCTGATTTAGTACTTCTCGGAGGAAGTACAACTCTAGATACATTTTTTTTGAACTAACATATTAATCAGTGTTGGTTGCTGCTTTCTACTGTTTTTTATGTATAACAGTTCTAGATTTTGCCTGCAGGTGTAGCAAAGCTCTTAGAAGGAGGATGAAAGGCAAGGGTTGACGGGCAGCCTATTGCCCATTGGAGATGTCCGAAGAGCGCTGATCGGAGTGAAAGATGGGCGCAAAACGAGGGCAGGTGAAGAACAGATGTGCTTTGTCCTCGACGGCCGAAGAGCATGCTCATTGATAATGGTAACGGTGATCTTGCATCGGTAAGTTAAATTTTCAGTTTTTTTGAAAGGAGGGTATTCCCCGACCTCTGCATTCTCGGTCAAAAACGATTACAAAAGAATGGAGAGTGCAATTCCAGAGACAAAAACAATTACAAAACTCTATGAAAATCGTTTTAGCTAGTCCAAAATAGGCATATCCAGCAATAGTACTTAACTGCAAAATATATATTCCCCTAAAAAGAAGTGCAACATATTAACGCCACACATTACACGAAATTATACGAGTTCAACTACAATATAACTCGACGATATAGTACTGTAAGTCTGCAATTTATGTTCTCAATAACTGGACTACCGAAATATTTCTATCCGATAAATATGAGACGTAAGTAAAAGTGCACCGAACATAAGTCTATACTGAAGGTCGAAGACTGAGTGGCGAAACTTGGATCCACTGATTTTAGTATGCACCGCCATTGCTTCCGCTCTTCCTCTTGGACGTCGCCGGCTGCTGCTGCTGCTGCTCACGTATTTGCCTCGACGCGCCAACCATCCTCTGCATCGCCGGCGTCGCATACGCCCCGGCCGCGCCAAAACCTAGAATCGACGGCGCCGCGCCCGGAGCCGCCCCGCCCGGCTGGCGACAGCCGTACCCCTCGGCACCGGCCACGAAGGCCGACGCGGCGCGCTGCTGCGCGTGGGAGCTGTAGCCGGTCAGGATGCACGCGCACCCCGACTGCTCGTACTCCCGCCGGCTCGCCACGCGGGTGCTCAGCTCCCGCAGCTCCTCCACCAGCGCCTTGCACCTTGCGTCGTCCGCCAGCGCCGGCACCAGCGCCTCCCGCCTGCGCTCCAGTATCCTCGCGGCCTCCGCGTACTCGCCGCGCTCCGCGGCCGCGCGCGCCGCCGCGATGTCCTCCGTCGCTTCCACGCGGAATTTCTTCCGCGCCACGTCCATGGACGGCTGCTGGTCCTTGGCCAGCTCCACCGGCCTCTGCACCGCTATGTCCTCGCCGGCCACGTCCAGCACCTGCCCGGTCGCCGTGTCGCGGTAGGTGCATGTCACCTTCACGAGCCGCGTCACGTCGTCCGCGTCGCCGGCCCTCGGCACGTCCACCAGGAGCAGAAAGCGCCTTTCCTCGTCCGCGTAGAGCTCGCCGACGTCCACCGAGGCGGAGCGCCCGTACGCGTCGATGCTGGCGTCGTAGCGGCCGGACTTGACTGCACGGACGCGCACCGGGTGCACGCACTTGACGCTGATCAGCGCCTCCTGCACGACCACGGAGAGGAGCCCGCCGATGCACTGCGCGAACGAGTCTTGCACCACCTTCTCGTCCTCGATGAAGGAGAACGTGCCGCCGGTCTCCTCGGCGATCGTGTGCATGGCTGACGAGTCGTGGTCGACGCCGAAGCCGAAGGTGTGTATCGGCGTCGATCGGTGGCCGGCACCGCTTAGCAAGGAGCTTGGCACGAGACTACGGTAGTTATTTGTCTGGTATGAGCCGTAACCGTAACCTCCAAGATCGAGATTGTACGTGTCCTGGCCGTCCGAGAGAAGGATGACGCTGACTACGGCGTTCTTGTGCCGGCGGCCGTCGAGCACTTTGGCAGCCTCGGTGAGGCCCTTGAGGATGTTCGTTCCACCTTCAGCCTCGAGTAACTGCACGGCGTCCTTGGCCTTGACCTTCCCGGCGTCCGACATGCGCGTCAGCGGGATGACCCGATGCGCGGCCGTCGAGAATGCCACGACGCTGAGGCGGTCAGCAGGGCCGAGCTGGTCGACGATGAACTCCATAGCCTTCTTCAGCAGCGCGATCTTGTGTCCCGCCATGCTGCCGCTGACGTCGAGCACGGTGACGAGGTCGAGCGGCGCGCGTGTCTGCGCCGCCGCTGCGGTGACGGCACAGGGGCCTTGGCATGGACCAGCACCACGAAGTTTTCGTGCGGCTTGCCTCTGGCGACGGCCGGGTGCTCGCAGTGGGCATCGAGGACGAGCTTGCCTCCGCCGTTGGCCGCGTCGTGGACGAGATCCCAGTCGTCCAGCGGCGCCCCCTGCGCCGGAGGCTCCACCGGCTCGTCGTCGTCGTACACGGCGCGGTCAGGGAGATACATGGGCGATGGCTGGTGCATGAAGGGAGGGAACAGCGCCGGCCCCGGCGGCGGAGCGTAGTGGTGGAAGGTGGGGTACGAAGAAACCTGGTAAGGCCAGCGCGTGTTGCAGACCGGGCACACGCTCCCCATGACGCACGAGAGGTGGAACGTGTGCTCGCACTCAGAGGTGAAGGTGGCGCCGGCGACGGCGCCCTTGCAGATATCGCACGTGGACCGCGACCGGGTGCCGTGGAAGGGCAGCGGCATCCGGCCGGGCTGCGGCTGCAGGGGGGAGTAGGAGAGCGGGAGCGGCGTGAAGGTGGGCGTCGCGCGCCACGTCGCGTAGCAGGAGGGGCACGCGGGGGCGCCGGAGGCGCAGCGAGGGTGGAAGACATGGGCGCACTCGGCCGTGAAGGCGCCATCCTGACACGTCATGGTGTTGTAGCAGGCGGCGCACCGCTGGCCTGGGGTCGCCATGAGATCAGATCATCGGTTTTGTTACGACGCACTAGATGGTGGAAGTCGATCGTGGTGTAGCCCTATAGATTGGGCATTTATATATAGGGAGCGGAATAGGAGGAGGAGATCGTCACACAAGGAAATCGCCACCGACTCCATGGATGTTTCCCTTTTGTTACTTTATATACATACATGTCGATCGGTGTTCGTTTTGGTATAATATCTTTCTACTTTTAGAAATTTCTAGGACCTGATAAATGTTACACGTGTCACACGAACATATGACAATTTTAAATGTTTTCTATGGTAAATTCAGTGACACGAGGATGATAACTTTAGTTGTAAGTAGGGCAACTTCTTTTCGGATGGAAAGTCTCAGGTTTTTTTGTTTGTTTTTTCTTTTTGATGACAACTTTAGTTGTAAAAAACGTCAGGAACGAAAGCAGCTTCGTGCCACATATGTGACACTTATCAGTTGGAAAAATTCTATACTTATGCACAAACTAGCAAAAATTGGCCATACGTTGCAACAGGAAAATGTGAGTCGCCTTAAATCATGGATGGCCGGGGAGAGGAACTATATCTCGAGATAAGGGCTCATGAGAAAACCGGTGAACCGTTTGAGCTACAACTCTTTGGGACATGGGATATTATCCCGAGTTAATTCATCCAGATGAACACAATGACTTTGGATTATTAATTCATTTAGAAATTTAAAAATAAAACAAAAAAAATAACATTAGAGCATCTCCAATAGATGCCCTATTTCAAGGCACAGAAAGAGGGGGTTTAAAAAAAGAATGGGGCATTAATTATTTTTTGGGGCATGACAAAGTGCCGTCTCCAACAGTTGTCCTAAAATAGGGCACCCAAATCAGCAAAATAAATTTTCTTTTTAAGCGAGCATTTGAACACCTAGACCATATTTAATACTTCATAACTACTTGGACCACATTCAAAGTTCATACATGTGACATAGTTCAACTACAAACTTAAAGTAGTATATGCAGAGAGTAGCGTTTTGGCACACGGGAGCACGCGCTTCAGGTTTTTAAAATGTGTTTTAAACGTATTTTGAAATGTCAAAAAATTCCAAACAAAAATTTGGCGTGTGCATCTCGATATTGTACGTGCTTACAAAGTTGTTTCGCGAAAAATCGACAAGTTATGTGTTGCGAATGAAAAAGACAAAATTCGGTGTTAAAAAGTGCTTTTCACAAGACATCTTTTTGTCTTTTTACACAAGCCACAAAAAATGTCGGTTTTCTCCGAAACTTGACGTGGACACATATAATGTCGAGATGTATGCACTAAATTTTTGTTTGAAAACTCTTCACACTTCGAATTTTCTTTTTTCGGTGGCAGGAGCGCGCGCTCCCATGTGCCAAAGCGAATTTCTGATGCAAACTTAAACTATGGCATGCCAACTTAACTACTAGGACATGCAAATTACAAACAAACACATATTATCCCAGTCAATGCTTGTATGATCGGAGTATATCGACCACAGAGGAGGTGAATGGGAGATTTGAAATTTATTTCGAAACATATCTCTCACTACAACACAATGGAAATAAATCTCAACATATGCGGGGCTACAAAAGAAAACTACAATCAAAATGAAACTAAGTTAATGCTAGACCATGATAGACAAATACAGGTAAAAGAAAACATGTCAAGATAGGTAGAATATGACCCTAAGAAAGATAATTGCCGAAACTCAGATAAAAAACACGCACACTATCGAGAGATGTTCATGAGAGCAAGACTTAGCTGCATAATTAAGTAGCACCAGATGTAATCAGACGAACATACAAACATACAATCTTAAGAACAAAAAATGCAAATATATAACACATCTTCACATACAGATTTGCATGAAAAGTAAGCAGCCAGCCATCTCGGTTGGTGCGGGTGGCTATTTATAGCCAGAGTAATCCCAAGGGTAAATGACCAATAAGGGTCTACGGTCCAGCCAATGGCGAACTGACATGTTTCCAATGGTCGGATTTCAAACTCACTCGCTTGAGGACACAAGTAAATCTGATTGTGCTTTATGGTAACCAAGCCCAGTCCTAAAAGACTCAAACTTCTTATACCACTGCCGAGGAGTTTGTTTCAGGCCATACAAGTTCTTCTTGCAAACTAAGTGCTCCTTGTCTGCAACCATGAACCCCTCTGGCTGCTCCATGTATATCTCATCCTCTAGTTCATCATGCAAGAATGTAGTCTTCTCATCAAGTTGTTCATTTTTCAAGTCCATGGTGACAGCCATGCCAAGCACAACTCGGATCGAAGACATCTTGACCACCGGAGAGAATATCTCATCATAATAGATACCCTTTTTCTGACTGAAACCTTTCACAATCAATCTGGCCCTGTACCTTGGACGTGAGGTATTTTCTTCGGTCTTCACTCTGTACACCCACTTGTTCTTGAGTGCTTTCTTGCCCTTTGGCAGATTCACCAACTCAAAAGTATCATTCTCATACAGGGAATTCATCTCATCCTGCATGGCTTTTGACCATTCATTCTTGTTCTCATCAGACATTACCTCCTCATAGCATGAGGGCTCACCTACATCAGTCATCAACACATATTGATGTGCTGGATACTTAGAAGGAATGTGATCTCTTTCACTTCTCCTTTTTAATTGCATTGGTGGTGAATCATGTGGATTTTCGTTGGCATCATCATCACCAACTTCATCATTATCATCACTTCATGGCTGCTCATCACTTTGACTTGTACTTCCTTGATCAGTTGCACCTTCACTGCCCTAGTGTCATCATCTCCCCCATGATTGTCAAGCACGAGAGAAGGACGGATCAGGTCCATGTCAATCTGAGGTGTGTAGGTCATTGGTTTCTTTGGTTTCCCAATATCTTTTATTGTTTCATCTTCAATGAACACCACATCTCAGCTCCGCACAATCTTCCTATTGGCTGGATCCCACAACCTGTAGCCGAACTCTTCACTTTGGTTGGTTGAGGTAGATGCGCTACTTTGTCTTGCTATCAAGCTTGGATCTCTCGTCCATTGGAACATGTACAATTGCCCTGCAACCAAGGACCTTCAAATGCTTGTATGATACCTCCTTCCCCGACCAAACTCCTTGAGAAATATCACCCGCAAGAGGAACTGAGGGAGATAGGTTAACCACATACATAGCACTCATCAATGCTTCAGCCCAAAAAGAATTAGGTAAATGAGGATGAGAAAGCATAACTATGACCCTCTCTGTGAGTGTCCTTTCATTCTCTCTGCAAGAACATTGAGCCGAGGTGTCTTTCTTGGACACTTCTCAAGCTCGATGCCAAACTTCCTACAATACCTTTCAAAAGGACCTCGATATTCACCATCATTTTCTTATCTCACACACTTCAATTTCCTGCCAGTTTCTCTCTCAACTTTGGCATGGAACTTTTTGAAGGCTTCAAGCATCTGGTCTTTGTGTTTTAGCACATACACAAAAACCTTTCTGAAATGGTCATCAATAAAACTCACAAAGCATAATGCTCCACCATGGGATTTTTCAGTGATGGAGCAAACATCAGTGTGCAAAATATCAAGAACACTTTATGCATGATGTGGAGGGAGTGTATAAAATGCAACCCTACGTTGTTTGCCAGCAAAACAATGTGCATAGGGTTTCAAGGATATCCCTTTCAACTCAGGGAGGTAATCCATGCGAGCAAGAGCATGCACACCCTTCTCACTCATATCCCAAGCTTCTTGTGCCACAATTCAACCGAAGTCTCTTTTTCAGCAATGTTCAACACCTCATTGCACAGCTTGGTTTTAGTCACATAGAGATTACCTTTCCTACTTCCTTGAGCCACAATCAGGGAGCCTTTGGTGAGCTTCCATTTTCCTTCACCAAAATAATTAGGATGTTTAATATCATCAAGCTGTAGGAGATATGCCCTAGAGGCAATAATAAATGATATTATTTATCTCCGAGTTCATAATTATGTTTATGTTCTATGCTATAACTGCTATGGCTCTCGAGTCTGCAATAACCACGAGGCTCAGAGGAAGACTCATATGCACATGTGGAATAATAAACGGTAAAATGTATTCCTAGTCTGGCCTCTAAGACTAGCTCAAGTGTTGCATGATGGTTCTGTTTTCCTGATCATGGGCATGTCTATGCCAGCAACCTTGAGGGCACAATGTTAAGAGAACATTTGTGTTGAATCGACCCGGATTGATGTTATGCTAAAAGATTCATTCGTCACAAGTTAATGGTACATAACACAGAGATGGTTAACGTTTGCATGATTCCTTAGACCATGAGAGTATCGAGTTTCTTCATGCTTGCTTCATGAACTTTGGGGTTTGTTAAACGTCATCCGTAAATGGGTGGCTATTACGGCGGCTTACGGGTTCATGGAAAAGTGTGTCAAGTAACTTGATAGCTCAAGATTGGGATTTGCTCCTCCGACGATGGAGATATATTCTCGGGCCCTCTCGGTATTACGGTATCCATCATCGTATGGCCAGACACATTGTGATTTGATCACTGGGATGCCGAAACACGGAAACGAGAAAAGAGAACAAAACCGGTAACGAGGTAACTTGCATGGTGGACAAATTGTTTGTCCATGGGGATGCAATAGATCTCACCTCGGGTGTTTGTGACATATCGCGAAGCAACAGGAATAGCTCACTGCAACTGGAGGTTCACTCGAATATTTATTCGTGTGGGTATAGGGGTCAATATGGGTGTCCACGGCTCCGATGTTGATCATTGATCGGAAGGGGTTCCGGGTCATGTCTATACTTCACCGAACCAATAGGGTCACATGCTTAAGGGTCATCTATCTGCTGAATAATAGACAAGGAGTCTGAGAGAAAATCATCGAAAAAGTTTCGGACACCGGAAAAGTTTCGGACAGCGGAAAAGGTTCCGCAGAGAGAGGTCATCGGATGAGTTTTGATGAAACTAAAAAGTTGTTTCAGGGGATACCATTAAGTCAAATTGGTTTCGGCACATGCCTGATAATTCTTGGAGGGTGCCAGAATCATTCTGGAAGCTTTCTAGAATTTTTCGGGATAATAACCGGATATGCTCCGGAGCTGCCGGAACCACTTCAGATGCTTTTCGCAGATGAAAATCACTAAACCGGAAATTGTTTCGGAACACGTTGAAAATCATTTTGGTGGGTACTGGAAATGTTCTAAGCCCACATAAATATTTTCAGTTTGAACGGACGCTGAAAAATGTCATCATGAATAGTGAAAGTACTTTTTGGGATATTTATGGAAAGCCACCTTTTGGGGCTTTTCCCAAAAGGCTTCTAGAAGGACTTGGGGATCAAGGAACCCCCTTTGGGGGGCCCCCATGAAGGTGGGACGTTGGAGCGTGCAGCTCCTCCATGGGGCTCCACTTGTCATCCCTTTATGCCTTTTATACCCTTTGTGTGTGACATAAAGTGGGGGCACTTTTGGTATTTCAGAATACCCATACTACCCCTTGGTTTCCCTATAAATAGGAGGTGAGGGGGCTTCCCAAACCTCATCCCTTCTCACATACAAGTGCCATGCAATGATCTGGCTTCTTCTCTCCCTCCCACGAAAAGAGTTTCTTAGAGCCGTAAGGCTGTCTGGGTTCCGACAGGAACTAGTTCTGGACGGCAAAGCCCTGCCGGATAGATGACACCGTATGTGTGCAACTCTGTAGAGAGATCCTAGTTTCGGTCTTAGTTCGTGAGTGCCTCCCGAAGGGCTGTCCGTGTGACCGTCCGAGTTTTGAAGGTCCTTTCGAAGGCTGTCCGAGTGACCGTTCGAGTTTCGAAGGTCCTCCCGAAGGGCTGTCCGCGACACCGTCTGGGGGGCTGTTCGACCGCCTCCCGGAGGGCTGTCCGAGGAGCAGATGAGGGTATACATCCTCGTGGTTGGGAGGTTGTAAATCCTAGCCGCGGGGATCTGCACCGCCGATCGTCATCGACTCTACTTCCCGCTGCGCTACGAGTCGGTAACGAAAAAGATCAAACCATGTATGCAATCTCCATAGTGGTCCTGGGCTGGTGCGTAGGTCGGAAAATTTTGTTTTCTGCCGTGTTCCCCTACACAAGCTTGCCCACTGACAATAAATTAAGCCTTATGTCGGGAACATGCCTCACATCGTTGAGCACCAATCTGTAACCTGTGTGTTGCAATGCATATAAAGCCCTTGCCAACAATTGTTGATGAACCACTATTTCCCATCCTCACTTGGCCAGTAACACCATTAGTGTAAGATATGAAATACTCTTGTCTGATGTAATGTGGAAGGACGCACCTGAATCCACAACCGAACTCATGGCATCATCATGAACAACACTATACTATGCTTCATCTTCAATGACTAGACATTCCTCATCTGTTGCGGTCATGGTTGAGCCGCTCTCAGACTTTTGCTTAGTTTTCTTTGCAAGTTTCCCCTCTGCAAGCTATCTTTTGTACTTCTACACTCGCTCTTTATGTGTCCTGAACTGCCACAATGAAAGCAAGTAATATATTTTCTTTGTTTTGACTTTGATCTCCCCATGGACTTACTTATGCCTTGCTGAAATCTTGTATTGCTGCATCCACGGTTCTCATTCTTCCCATGGGTTTCAGCCACATATGCATCTGAAGAAGGGGCATCATCTTTTTCCTTCTTTCTGTCTTCTTCATTCAGCACAACACTACTAGGAAAAGGCATGCTAGTGGCGCACCAAATTTGCCTTCTAATGGCGCACTACCGGTGCACCACTGGCATCACGCCATTAGAATTAAATTCTAATGGCACACCACCGGTGCGCCATTAGTATCTGGTGTTCTAATGGTGCACCACGTAGTGCGCCATTAGTATAGCCTGCAGTGCGCCATTAGAATGCCTCCCAGGGGGCCATATGTACCCATGTGCTTTGGCATTCTAATGGCGCACCAGCAGTTAATGCGCCATTAGTGTGATGATCACAGTGCGCCATTAGTGTCTTGTGTGGTACGCCATTAGTATGAATATTAGGGTTTTTTTTGCTTTTCTGATTTTTGCACAGGTTACAAAATATATTATTGGACAGAATATAGACAGCAGCACACAACAACATCAGATTCATCAAATACAATAGAAGATTAGTCTCCGAATACAATTCATCATATTAGTCTCCGAATTCAAAAGACCGAACAAAGATAAAACATTACAAGTCTCAAGACCGCGAGTATCGAGTTTGCCTTCACATTACAAGTCGATATCGATCATCTAAACTACCATCACATAGAAGAGAGCTATGGTCATCACGATGAGCATCATCGCGATCAAACTGGTCTTCATCCGGTTCCTCCAACGCTCCCTCCTCTCTCCCGCTAGATAGCGGGCGTATCTACATTCGGCCTCCGCCCTAGTGGTGTACCCTTTGTAACTGTTACCGCTGAAACGGTGAACCTGTCTCCGACACTCCTCCCAGTCGTCGTAGACTCCGAGAACCTTACCCTTGTACACGACATACGACGGCATCTCTATGCACAAGCCAAACAACAGACAATACATAAGCAATATGTAAGTATGCAACAAAAGGATCGGAAGAGAAAAGCAAGACATTAATAGCACGATTCATGGTCCTACTAATAAATAGCATCGATTACATCTAAGTTGAACGACTGTCCAAACCAAAGAGACATACGAATTCATTAAAGTATAATTACAACATGAGCCAATCAATGTTTCAGAACTACACATCACTACTTTCGACTCGACTCATCGGACAGGAGCGTGGATGAAGCCGCCGTCTGTCGTGATGGTCATGAAATCGCGGTCGTTGTCACCCTGCATTTGTAGCGTTTCATCTATCTCACTGTTGGACGGTTGATATCTGAGGAAGAACTGCCCCGAGGTATGAAGGACATCTTGATGGATGATGTCCGCAAACTCTGACTGGATGTGAAAGAATTCTTGTCTGAGGTTCGCGTCCTGGACTGCCGACAAGCTCGCGGCCCAATCTTTGAGATTATCTGGTAGCAGAAGTTGATGATGGTCCCTTACGATCGCCCGCATGTGATGGAGGGCATAGTAGGCATCCTTCTGACCGCCAAGCGGCTACTTGACACAGCAAAACTTCATATTGTGTGAGAACATGTGCTTGCTATACTTACGAACTGCCCTGGTGAAGGTGCCTCCAGATTTGGTGTAGCCGGGGAGAACATCATCAAGAACTTTCTTGACATTTGTGTAGTCTATGTTGGAGTTACGGTTCGGGTCGAAATACGTGGCCATGGAATATTTCGGGCTTAAGAGGATGAGTGTGCAATGTGTGTCACTGCACAGAACACGGAATGTTAGAAAAAAAAAGAACGATCGAAATCTAAGAAATCATATGTTACGGGGCGGTTAAGGGATGACTTACTCGGGAAAGTAAGCCACAAGGAAGTTATCCTTATCTGGGTTTGCCAGAATGACGCCTTCGAGGTGTGAACTTGCAACTTGGCGGTCCCCAGCGCTGCTCAAGTGCTTGGCACGCATGTAGAAGGGGTCGACTATCACGATGTCCGGGGTCTTGTCTCTAATGATCCGCATCTCCATACTCAGCGAAAACAGCCGAACGAAGGTGTAGTGCAGCGGATGAAGGTTAAACATAGCAAAGATGTCATCAAACCGCAGGACGATCGTACCCCCGATGTCGCCATCCACAAAGCCCTTGCCCTCTGGCACCTTGGCCACGAAAACCGGTTATGCCACATCCTTCTCTCTGAGACGCCTCTTCTCCAAAGAAAGAACACTTTCGTGCAGACTCCGCATAGCACCGGTTGCAGCATTCAGCATATTTGGCGGTAGCATCGCCCTACCCGCCACATGCACCCTCCTCGAGATATACTTAGGTGAAGGTGGCCCATCCTGAGCACGGATCAAACTCGGTGCCGGCTGGCTCGCACCGGCGCCCTTGTTAGTCTTTCGTTTCTGTCCCTTCTTCTTGATCTCCTGTAATGGGACCGAGTTCTGCTCACAGACCGCCTTCTTGAGCGTGTTGGGGCTGATAATATTTCGCACCTCAGCTATCTGAGGCTCGGTGAAGGCGGGAGCTGGAGGCGTGTCTTGAGAACTGAATGCCAGACGACGCCTGTTGCAATTGGATTTCTCCGCCGTACCAGCTAGATCGCGGTGGTCTTGGTTGGGTTCTTGAGAAAGAGGCCCGCAGAACTCGTCAGTGTACCCATGTTCGGCAAAGTACTTATCAACGTTGGTAAATGTACCATCGTCGTTGTCATCGCCGTCCGGATCCTGTGCCATAGGGCTGTCCGGATCCTGTGCCATAGGGATGTCCGGCAGGTCCGGTAGCGTTGCGGCGTTCTTGCCATGGCTTGGCGCCGGCACGACTGGCGGTCTTGTCTGTGGGGTGGTGTCCCCCGCCCCCAAACGAATCTGGCTCTTCGGCCAAAGCAGGGGCCAGTTTACGCAGGCGCTGAGGGTCATCTCATCTTCTTCGTCGGCCCCAGCGGGTCGAATCGGAGGTAACAGCTCGTCGCAGCCTGGCAGCACCCGAACCACTTCAACCCTATACATTGTGGGTGGCATCGGATTACTGTGGAACATGGGGTTTCCCGGTTGAACGATTCTGCCCTTGGCGACATCGACCAACTCGGCGCCCACGAAGTGCAGAAGAGTGCAAGGAACGTCAGCGGTGCCCTGCGAAAACATGTACAGGGCGTCAGGGATGCCCAGTCAAAGGCAAGGAGATGAAGTCATCGGCCGAGAGGCTTAGTTACCGTGATGCCATCGAGCTCGGCTAATGTCGAGGCACCGCCAACGGCGGGCGTGCAACTGACGGAGGGGGGCGCTTGTTGGCGAGGTGCCGGCCGGCGTACACCCGGGTGCATTAAGCTCCAATGCCTGTGCTGGCGCCGGAGACACGAATACCGCCTCCGCCGGAGACACCAATGGCGCCGCCGCCGGAGACACGAATGGCGCCGCCTGCGTGCTGTGCGAGTTGCTGGCCGTGAAGCTGGGAACTGGGGGAGGCCCCTGTTGGCCGCCCGCAATCCACGTCGTCAGCCCATGAATCAACGTAGGCACCATGGTGTTGAGCGTCGTTCCAAGTTGTTGTTGCACTTGCTCTTGGACAAGCACCGGAATCCGCGCCACTTGTGCCTTGAGTTCTTCAACCTCGCGCGTCTGGCTTTCCGAGCTGGTCTTTTTCTCCTTCCGCACACCATCGGTATAGTATGACCCCCATTTTGTGGACAAGCCTTTGCCGGCCACACGACCAGCTGACGTCGGCTTAGTGAGCTTATCCTTGTTTTTCATTACGTTCAACGCCCTATTTAAAGGGGTGTCGAAAGGGGAGCTCTTAGACGACCCCGCGCTACTGCTTTCAGTGTCTTGCGAAAGGAACGTGAACCATTTAGAAATATTGGGGATTAATTAGAGTGCAACCATATGGAGCTAATTACGCGGGGGTGTATTCCTTACCAGAAGAAGCTCAAGCGCCCTGGTCTTCGGATCCGTGGTAAGCTCCTTTGTTATCGGGTCCTCCTTGTACCGGGCCCTGACATAGTTCCTGGTCTGCTTGTCACCGCTGTATTTCTCGAAGCGGGGCGGTAGGCCTTGCTCGGCACGCTCCGCGTCCTCCTTGTCCCATATAGGCTCCGCCACTCTGTAACCGCCGGGACCGAGTTTGTGTTCCCCTAAGTTCAATTCCCGCATTTCTTTCCCCCACTGACTTGATTTGGAGGTTGCACTGCTCTCACACTTGATCTTGAACTCCTTGTACTCATCTTCGCTCATCAAAGGATATTTCGCCTTGATCTTCTCATAACTATCACCTTTATCAATCATTCTCTTCACCGCGCTTCTCCAAGTAGACAGGGCCGTGCTCATCTTCGTGAGGGCGGCACTGTTCACTTTATTCCCTGAGAGGCGTGTGTTTTCAAATTCGGCGGGGAACTTGTATCGTTCGTGCAGCTTCGTGAAGAGGAGGTTGCGCAAATTCCCTCGGTCCTTATGCCTAAGGTTCTCGGTGTTGATCGAGACGGTGCTCCGGAGAATGCACCCGAGCTGAACCGAGTACCCCTTGACTATATGTTTGGGCTCCGTTGGATTCCCGTCGGAGTCCACTTGAGTGAATTCCTCCTTGAGGGTGCGGAGCGCATTCAGGCGTCAGTCCTTCCTTTGCTTCTTCGGTTGGCTGCCATCTGTGTGTGCGCCACCATCATCAGTGGTGGCATCCTCGGCGGCACCATCAGTGGTGTCATCCCCGACGCCACTAGGGGTTGTGTAATCAGGATCGGTATCTTCCGCGGCGTCCTTATAGCGGTGAGGTTGTTCCTCCATCTCCTGGGACAACTCCCAGAATTGCTTGCCGCCCGAACCACCGGCCTCATTGTTGTGGGCCATGTTTCGCTCTAAATAGGAAAAAAGTTTGGTCAAAAAGTTGGTTATTGTCAAGGAACAAGATCATGGTCTCATCATTTAGGGTTTGTCGACGCCGAGGCACCCTAAAAGCCTAAGCGTACATCATTTAGGTTCTCATCGACACCGAGGCATCTGGGGCAGCCAAGTTAAGTTTTCATCATTTAGGGTTTATCGATGCCGAGGCACCCTAGGTTGGGCCTAATCACTTGGCACTAATCACTTGGCTCTATTGCCACCTATGTTGGGTTTATCATCTAGGGTTTATCGATGCTAAGGAGAATTCTAAGTTGGGCCTAATAACTTGGCTCTATTGCCACCTATGGTTTAATGCAGCAAGAATGGCAGGGCAGTTGATCCTACTTGACTAAGTACTAAGATACCCCGGCCCATGCATTAGTCGCAAGTACCCCATATGTCCTATTTTTAGCAAAGTCATGCTAAAATTCACGGAAAATTTTAGCATGACCTTTGCTGAAAATAGGACATATGGAGTACCCGAATTTGCCGGAACAGAAGTTAATCGACATTCCGGCAAACTCAAGGGCAACTCGGGGTACCTGCAAATTCATCACGACACAATGGTCGGAGACAAAACCCAGCAAACTAGCAAGATGATCATCATCTTTGCAAGATAGTAGCTCAAGTTTTTAACAGTAGCCTCTGAAGAAAACATCATTGCAACATTCAAGTTCACAGGACAAAAAAATCATCCACATTCACCAACCCACATGATGTTAAAACCCACATGAGCTGTAAACAGACTTAAAAAACCCACGTGATGTTATAACTGTATACACTGAACATGATGATACCAAACGGGAAGGAAAATTGATCACTCTAGATTAGTGTAGCCACTATCTAACAAAACCAGAATGTTAACAAAATTACACCATGATGACACCAAATTCTTGTAGCAGTACAATGAGTTCACAGGATAAAAAAATCATCCACATTCACCAACCCAAACTGGTGGAGATACAGCAAACCAGAACCTCCCAGGTTTCTGCCATTTTATTTTTCCCACCGTATATGTTTTTTGATTCATGTCATGGTACTTGCTGTCAAACCAAGTATTTTCTTTCTACATAATCTGGGAAGTTTCCTTCTTACTGTCTCACTATCTTACTGTCTCACTACAAAAAAATAGTATGCTTAGTTGAGACTAGTATGCTTAGTTGCATTATGACAGGCAAAAACTACAAATATTTGTGTTTTTAGTTGAGCAATGCAGCGACAGTGTGATAGGAAAGTTTCAGCTGGCAAAGTGTCACGATTCAGACAACAGAGCAGCTAAGCATAGCAAGTGGATAGTTTAGTCAGTATACTAGTACTCTTTAGAAAGTATGAGACATATATTACCTGGAGGAGACTTCGTCGGAGAGTTGCCTGTGAATTGAAAATACAACGAGATCAGCAAAGGACAGTAAGATATATACTGAAATTATCATAACAAAATGCCAGCTACTGCCATGGTCAAAGAATAGATTATGATAGCTGGACAAGTACAAGTCAAACTAGATAATTTTCAGAACTGGTTTAACCACTGCAGGATAAAACAATGCATCCAAGACTGGGCTTAGACTAATATCCTCATAGCATAATCTGACATCAAGCAAATAATATAAGAACAGTGAAAATGTATGTTCACTGCAAATGAATATGGACCAAGTGTTCACATTCTTGGAGTAACAAATATTCATCTACTCATTTGTAGATACCTAGGAGTAACAAGACTGCACTTGCCAATAATGTTTTATTTATGCTTCCCAAGGACCAACTCCTAAACTGAACACAAAAAACTGTGTGCACATCTGCAAGTTGTAGAAGGAAAAGGTGCAACACTAAAAAAACTATCAAACTAACAGATCCATTAATCAATTAAGGACCTCTTACATGTTACATCTATCATTATGGACTTCTTACATGTTTCATATTGTTGCATGAATCCAAATTCACTGGAATATTGTTGCATGAAGCAAAAGAGGCCCTGGGCATCCATCCAACACAGCTAAACAAAGAAAATGTAGTTCCATGCTTTCACAATACAATTCTCTTCAGATTTCTTATTAAGAGACAACAAGATACTTGTCACTGAAATTTTCTTCAGATTTCACAGTACTGAATTTCAATGGGAAAAATTCTTAGTACAGTTCAATCTCAGGGAATCAAATATGAGAATCAAATATGGGTCATGCAGTTCCACTATCTGTATAAAGAACCATCGGTGGCGCTCCACTAAGAACCATGCCGCCGGCTGGTGCCGAGGATATGGGGATTGCCGGTGGGAGGAGATGGGATTGGGGTAGGGTCGCCTCACTCACCTGCTGGCTAGTGCGCCGGCATCAGGGAGAGGCGGGCGGGTTCGGGTGGCGTGAGCAAGGAGGTTGGTCGATGCGGCAGTCCTCGATCTACGGTGGCGGTCCTCCTCGATCTGCGGCGGCGGTCCTCCCGGCCCGAGAGTCACTTGGCAGCAGCAGCTTCCCAGCCCGTCGGGGCACTCCTCCCTGGTCCGGACTGGCCACGCTGCTCGGGGATGGCGAAGGAGGCGAGGGGGCGGCGAGGGGGACGGCGAACACGGGGGGCAGCGGGTGAGATCGATGAGGCAGGGGAGAGATTAGAGAGATTGGGGATTTAGTGTGGGGGAAGCTTTCTAATGGCGCACCACCCCCTCGTGCACCATAAGTACGACTATTCTAATGGCGCACCATCCCTCGGTGCGCCATTAGAATTTTGTTTTAATCTAGCCCACTAGCCATATCTACAACCTAATCCTATCTACAACAGAACCCACCCACTAGCCCGATTGGTCAGCACCTAGCACACACACTAGGAGGTCCTGGGTTCGATTCCCAGGCTCCCTAATATTTTTTTATGCATTTTAAATGCTGTTTTTATATTTATTTGTGTTTAAATATGTTCAAACTTGTTTAAATCATAACAGTAATACTTTTTTATAAAAACAGTAATAATTTTTTAAAAAATATGTTCAAATTTGTTACTTGAAAATATCATCGGCGGCGGCGGTGGAGCAAGGGAGGGTGCCGGGGGCCGGGTGCTCGTCGGCGGCGGTGGAGCGGGGGAGGGTTGCGGTGGGTTGTCGGCGGCGGTGGAGCTAGCGGGGGAGGGTGCGGGTGGGATCGAGATGGAGGGGGATCGAGATCAAGTGTCCTCATGAATTCAAAAAGTGCCCATGAAATTTAAAAATATTCATGATATCAAAAAGTGCCCATGAAATACAATCGAGAAATGAAGACTACGATTTAAATACAATCGATCTTAGCTAGCTATCTGTTCATAATCTTCTTGCCCTTCTTTTTCGCAAATGGAGTTCTTCTGTGGAACGGACGTCCTTTAGGTAGGGTGGTCCTGTTTTTCTGGGTTCGATTCCCAGGCTCCCTAATATTTTTTATGCATTTTAAATGCTGTTTTTATATTTATTTGTGTTTAAATATGTTCAAACTTGTTTAAATCATAACAGTAATATTTTTTAAAAAAAACAGTAATAATTTTTTAAAAAATATGTTCAAATTTGTTACTTGAAAATATCATCGGCGGCGGCGGTGGAGCAGGGGAGGGTGCGGGGGGCCGGGTGCTCGTCGGCGGCGGTGGAGCGGGGGAGGGTTGCGGTGGGTTGTCGGTGGCGGTGGAGCTAGCGGGGGAGGGTGCGGGTGGGATCGAGATGGAGGGGGATCGAGATCGAGATGGAGGGGGAATCGAGATCGAGATGGAGGGGGATCGAGATCAAGTGTCCTCATGAATTCAAAAAGTGCCCATGAAATTTGAAAATATTCATGATATCAAAAAGTGCCCATGAAATACAATCGAGAAATGAAGACTACGATTTAAATACAATCGATCTTAGCTAGCTATCTGTTCACAATCTTCTTGTCCTTCTTTTTCGCAAATGGAGTTCTTCTGTGGAACGGACGTCCTTTAGGTAGGGTGGTCCTACTTCTTCTTGTGGTGTGTGCTGCTACTTCATCGTCGTCGTCATGTTCGATCTTCGGGTCGCCGTACTTGTCGAAGTCTTGCTCATTGGCTACTCCATCCATTCCGATGATCTTCCTTTTGCCTATCCTCACGACAACACGACTGGGCTTTGACGGGTCGGTAATGAAGAAGCATTGGTCCACTTGGGAAGCCAGTACCCATGGCTCATTTTTCGCGGTGACGTTTGCGCCCGCGGTCTTGGATTTGGCTTCGGGTATAACCATGGTGGTGAAATACCGGTCTTCTTTTAGGACGCTCTTGGCCCATCTGACACGGAACATCGGGACCTTCTCTCCAGCGTAGCTCAGCTCCCAGATCTCCTCGATCCTTCCGTAGTATCTGTCCTTGTCGTTACCGGTGTAGGATTCCATCGTTACCCCGGAGTTCTGATAACCATCGCTCTTCATGTCCTTGTCCTCGGTGTAGAATGTGTAGCCGTTGATATCGTACGCCTCATAGGTCATCAGGTTGTGCTCGGTGCCCTGTGACAAGGCGAATATGAGTTGTTCTTCCGCGGAAGAATCCTCATGTAAAGGGTACGGCAGAAGCTTCTGCTTGAACCAATGCGTGAAACATGAGTTGTGCTCTTTGAGTATATCTCCGTCCATCCTCTGTTGGCCTCGGTCATTGTACGTCTTCTCAATAAAGGTTTTGTGCTCTACCACCCAAGGATCGACCACGTCTATGTGTTGTAGCGCGACTAGGTTTGCTCTTTCAAAGTCAGCAAGTCGACCCTCGAAGTCGACATGCATTTCGCGGCGACCCTCATGGTGACCCCATCCAGCGAGCCTGCCGAGGTGCCTGTTGACGGGCAGACCAACAGGGTTCTCGATGCCTAGATAATTCATGCAGTAGGAGATGCACTCTTCGGTCAGAAAGCCCCTGGCTATACTTCCCTCTGGACGTGACATGTTGCGAACGTATCCTTTGATGACACCATTCATCCTTTCGAACGACATCATGCTGTGCAGGAACGCCGGCCCGAGTTGGATGATATCCTCCATGATATGGACCAGCAGATGCACCATAACATCTAAGAATGCGGGCGGGAAGTACATCTCAAGCTCGCATAGTATCACCACGATCTCTTCCTGTAGCCTTCTGAGTTGCCTCACGCCAATCGACTTCTGAGAGATGACGTCGAAAAAGTTGCATAGGCCAAATAGCGTTTCACGGACGTGCGCGTCCATGATCCCACGGATTGCAACTGGAAGTATCTACATCATCAGCACATGACAGTCGTGAGACTTCATCCCGCTGAACTTTTGCTTCGCTGGGTCTAGGTATCTGCTTATCTTCCCCGCGTAACCGTAAGGAAGTTTTACTCCTAGGAGGCAGGTGAAAAACTGCTCGATCTCCTCCTGACTTAGAGTGAAGCACGCGGGAGGGTAGTCATTTCCGGTCTTCTTGGCCTTTTTGCCTTTGCAACGACTTTCTGTGTCCTGCTTTGCCTCATCATCATCATCATCATCATCATCATCATCATCATCATCATCATCATCATCATCATCATCATCATCATCATCATTAGCGTGAAGCTCCTGCCTGATGCCCATTGATTTCAAGTCTGCCCTTGCTTTCGGCCCATCTTTGGTCCTCTCTGGCATGTTTAGCAGGGTACCAAGCAGACTCTCGCACACGTTCTTTGTGATATGCATGACATCAAGGCTGTGAGGCACACGGTGAATCTTCCAGTACGACAAGTCCTAGAAAACAGACCTCGTTTTCCATACCTTCAGCAGCGGCTCTGGCGCCTTTCGCTTCTTTCCCGGCTCTGGCGCCTTTTGCTTCTTTCCCGGTAGTGGGCAGTCTTTCCAATTTTTCAATAGCTCGTCTATTTCCTTGCCGCTCCTCGTACACGGGCGTTTTCGGGGTTCGGTTTCACCATCGAACAGATCCTTGCGTTTCCTCCACGGGTCATCATCGCGAAGCCACCTTCGATGTCCCATGAACACGGTTTTCGAAGACCCGGGATCTCTATCTAGCTGGCGATACGTTGTGTCATCCATGCACCTTACGCATCCAGAAAATCCGTGGACTACCTGCCCCGCGAGATATCCGTAACCGAGATAGTCGTGCACCGTCGTGAGCAGTGCGGCTCTCATAGGGAAATATTCTTTCTCTGCGGCGTCCCACGTATTGGCTGGCGTTTTCCACAGCGTGTCTAGCTCCTCCTTCAGCAGCCCCAGATACAGATTGATGTCGTTCCCTGGTTGTTTCGGCCCTTCAATTAGCATACTCATGTGAATGTACTTCCTCTTCATGCACAACCAGGGGGGAAGGTTGTACATCCACACAAACACAGGCCAGGTGCTATGTGTGCTTCTCTGGCTGCCAAACGGATTGACTCCATCGGTGCTTGCGCCCAGCACGATGTTCCTTGGATCCATCCCAAATTTTGGGTATTCGAAGTTCAACGCTTGCTACTGGCTCGCATCCTTAGGGTGACTCAGCATCTTGTCTTTTTTATTTATCTCCGGATCATTTCCGTCATCTTCTCGCTTCTTCTCCTCCCTATCCGCGTGCCAACGCAGGAGCTTTGCTACCTTAGGGTCCGCAAAATACCGCTGCAGACGAGGAGTGATCGGAAAGTACCACATCGATTTTCGAGGAGCTTTCTTCCTCTTCTTGTATCGAGTGACGCCGCACACTGGACATATGGTAGACTCCGTGTGCTCGTCCCGATAAATGATACAATTGTTCATGCACACATGGTATTTCACGTGCGATAAATCCAGAGGACACACGATTTTCTTCACCTCCTCAAAACTGGTCGGGCACTTGTTCCCCTTGGGAAGACGTTCGTGCCAGAATGACATGTTCTCGTCGAAGCATGCGTCGGTCATTTTGTGTTTTACCTTCATCTCCAGAGCCATGAGCGTTACTTTTAGGCGGGTATCCTCGGGCCTGCATCCTTCATACAATGGAGTAACCGCGTCTATCTCCAGTTGATCCAGCTTGGCTTTCTCTCGGGCGGCAGCTCTTGCGTTATCCGTCTGCTTGAGAAGCAGCTCTTGAATATGAGGGTCCTACACCCAGCCTCCATCGTCGTCTGCTCCGGCATCTTCATCTTCATGATCATGCCCTTCGTCTTGATCTTCCTCATCATCATGTACGACATCTTCTACATGATGACTGTGTACAGCATCACCGTCGTGATCATGTCCTGGAGATTCTTCGTCTTCTCGCCCGCCCTCGCTGTGGTGGTACTTGTCTTGTTGCCCTTCCTCATTTCTTTCCCGGCCCCCATGGACGACTTCATAATCATCTTCATCACCTTGCCACCGATAGCCATCCATGAAACCACACAAGAGCAGGTGGTCCCGCACCTGCCCGGAATCCGGGTCCGCAATAAGGCTCTTCAACTTGCATCTTCAACACGGACATCTTATCTCTGTCTCGTTCTTTTGAAGCATCTCGGCCTTCGCGGAGCTCAAAAACCTATTCACGATGCCTTCAGTCATCGTGCGGACCATGGTCGCCTGCGGGGTAGAGCAAAACGATATTTTAGAACCAAGAAAAAATTTGGCATGACCTTCCCTAAAAATAGGACCAAAAAGAATGCATAGTGCCAAAATTCTCGCCGAAACGGAAATGAATCAAAACATTCCGGCAAAATATTGGCAACTATCGCATTTCAAATACCGGTACCTTCAAACACAAACATATATGCAACACCACAAACACATGCAACACCACAAACATACATAGATCTAGCTAGGCCACAAAAAGTGCATGTGCACGTTGTTGGAGCGAGCTAGGGAGAAAAAAAGTAGATCTACATCATGAAGATAGCTTTCCCCTTACTTACCTATCAAAAAAAGGTAATTTCACCACTTAATTTTGATGAATCTATGGTGGAAATGAGGTGAGGAGGAGGAGGCAGCCGAAAGCTTGGAGAAGGAGGTGGAGGGAATGAAGTGGGGAAAGTGAGTGGGTAGGTGTGGGGCTGTCCAAAATATCTTGTTGGGGTCCCAGGTTACTAATGGCGCACCACCAACAAATGCGCCATTAGTAACCCTGGTTACTAATGGCGCACCTGCAGGTGGTGCGCCATTAGTAGTTTTGCAAAAAAGTAAAAAATAAATAAATATATATACTAATGGTACACCGGGTAATAGTGCACCATTACTAGTTTAAACTAGTAATGGCGCACTGTGAAACGGTGCGCCATTAGTAGTTTTGCAAAAAAAAGAATAATTTTTTTTACAGTAATGGCGCACTGTCTGCCTGGTGCGCCATTACTAGTTAGAACTAGTAATGGCGCACTTCGACCTGATGCGCCATTAGTTTGTATGGAAATATGGAAAAAAAATTAATACTAGTGGCGCACCCTGTTTCTGGTGCGCCATTAGTGTCTTCCACACTAATGGCGCATCACCAACCGGTGCGCCATTAGTATATAGTAGTGGCGCACTGCTTCCATGGTGCGCCATTAGTATCAATCCTATCTATAGCCCCTTTCCTAGTAGTGCAATGTTCTTCACCATCTCCAAAGTCAGCTTCCCATCCAGAGCTGAAAGATTAAGCGATAGAACAAGGGTATTCCAACTATGAGGCATGGAACTCAGTAGCAACAATGCTTGCACCTCATCCTCAAAGTTTATCTTCATGGCTAAAAGTTGATTTATATGGCATTGGAAGACATTCAAGTGCTTAATCGCACTTGTGCCATCTCGGTACTCAAGCTTTGCAAGTCTTTTGATCATCGAGGCCTTGTTCATTGATGTCTTCCTCTTATACATAGACTTCGACTTCTGCCACATCTCATACGCACTTGTATCATTTGCAACATGGTGAAATACATTTTGGTTGATGTATAACCAAATCATATGTACTGCATTTCTGTGCAACACTCTCCATTCTTCTTGAAGGAAATATGCCCTAGAGGCAATAATAAAGTTATTATTTATTTCCTTATATCATGATAAATGTTTATTATTCATGCTAGAATTGTATTAACCAGAAACATAATACTTGTGTGAATACATAGACAAACATAATGTTACTAGTATGCCTCTACTTGACTAGCTCGTTGATCAAAGATGGTTATGTTTCCTAGCCATTGACATGAGTTGTGATTTGATTAACGGGATCACATCATTAGGAGAATGATGTGATTGACTTGAACCATTCCATTAGCTTAGCACTCGATCGTTTAGTATGTTGCTATTGCTTTCTTCATGACTTATACATGTTCCTATGACTATGAGATTATGCAACTCCCGTCTACCGGAGGAACACTTTATGTTCTACCAAACGTCACAACGTAAATGGGTGATTATACAGGTGCTCTATAGGTGTCTTCGAAGGTACTTGTTGGGTTGGCGTATTTCGAGATTAGGATTTGTCACTCTGATTGTCGGAGAGGTATCTCTGGTCCCACTCGGTAATGCACATCACTTAAGCCTTGCAATAATTGCAACTAATGAGTTAGTTGCGGGATGATGTACTACGGAACGAGTAAAGAGACTTGCCAGTAACGAGATTGAACTAGGTATTGAGATACCGACGATCGAATCTCGGGCAAGTAACATACCGATGACAACGGGAACAACGTATGTTGTTATGTGGTTTGACCGATAAAGATCTTTGTAGAATATGTGGGAGCCAATATGAGCATCTAGGTTCCGCTATTGGTTATTGACTGAAGACGTGTCTCGGTCATGTCTACATAGTTCTCGAACCCGTAGGGTCCGCACGCTTAACGTTTCGATGACAGTTATATTACGAGTTTATATGTTTTGATGTACCGAAGGTTTTTCGGAGTCCCGAATGTGATCACGGACATGAAGAGGAGTCTCAAAATGGTCGAGACATGAAGATTGATATATTGGAAGCCTATATTTGGATATCGAAGGTGTTCCGGGTGAAATCGGGATTTTACCCGAGTACCGGAGGGGTTACCGGAACCCCTCGGGGGTTAATGGGCCATAGTGGGCCTTAGTGGAGAAGAGGAGAGGCGGCCAGGGCAAGGGCCGCGCGCCCCTCCCCCTAGTCCGAATAGGACAAGGAGAGGAGGGCGGCGCCCCCCCTTTCCTTCTTCTCCTCCACCTCTTTCCCCTTCTTCTCCTAATCCAACAAGGAAAAGGGAGGGAGTCCTACTCCCGGTGGGAGTAGGACTCCTCCTAGCGCGCCCCTCCTGGCCGGCCGCACCTCCCCTTGCTCCTTTATATACGGGGGCAGGGGGCACCCTAGAGACACAACAATTGATCGTTTGATCTTTTAGCCGTGTGTGGTGCCCCCTCCACCATAGTCCACCTCGATAATACTGTAGCGGTGCTTAGGCGAAGCCCTGCGTCGGTAGAACATCATCATCGTCACCACGCCGTCGTGCTGACGAAACTCTCCCTCAACACTCGGCTGGATCGGAGTTCGAGGGATGTCATTGGGCTGAACGTGTGCTGAACTCGGAGGTGCCGTGCGTTCGGTACTTGATCGATCGGACCGTGAAGACGTACGACTACATCAACCGCGTTGTGCTAACACTTCCGCTTTCGGTCTACGAGGGTACGTGGACTATACTCTCCCCTCTCATTGCTATGCATCACCATGATCTTGCGTGTGCGTAGGAAATTTTTTGAAATTACTACGTTCCCCAACAGTGGTATCAGAGCCAGGTTTTATGCGTTGATGTTATATGCATGATTAGAACACAAGTGAGTTGTGGGCGATATAAGTCATACTGCTTACCAGCATGTCATACTTTGGTTCGGTGGTATTGTTGGATGAAGCGGCCCGGACCGACATTACGCGTACGCTTACGCGAGACTGGTTCTACCGACGTGCTTTGCACACAGGTGGCTGGCGGGTGTCAGTTTCTCCAACTTTAGTTGAACCGAGTGTGGCTACGCCCGGTCCTTGCGAAGGTTAAAACAACACCAACTTGACAAATTATCGTTGTGGTTTTGATGCGTAGGTAACAACGGTTCTTGCTAAGCCCAGTAGCAGCCACGTAAAACTTGCAACAACAAAGTAGAGGACGTCTAACTTATTTTTGCAGGGCATGTTGTGATGTGATATGGTCAAGACATGATGCTAAATCTTATTGTATGAGATGATCATGTTTTATAACCGAGTTATCGGCAACTGGCAGGAGCCATATGGTTGTCGCTTTATTGTATGCAATGCAGTCGCCTTGTAATGCTTTACTTTATCACTAAGCGGTAGCGATAGTCGTAGAAGCATAAGATTGGCGAGACGACAATGATGCTACGATGGAGATCAAGGTGTCACGCCGGTGACGATGGTGATCATGACGGTGCTTCGGAGATGGAGATCACAAGCACAAGATGATGATGGCCATATCATATCACTTTTATTGATTGCATGTGATGTTTATCTTTTATGCATCTTATCTTGCTTTGTTTGACGGTAGCATTATAAGATGATCTCTCACTAAATTTCAAGGTAAAAGTGTTCTCCCTGAGTATGCACCGTTGCCAAAGTTCGTTGTGCCCAGACACCACGTGATGATCGGGTGTGATAAGCTCTACGTCCATCTACAACGGGTGCAAGCCAGTTTTGCACACGCATAATACTCAGGTTAAACTTGACGAGCCTAGCATATGCAGATATGGCCTCGGAACACTGAGACCGAAAGGTCGAGCATGAATCATATAGAAGATATGATCAACATAGTGATGTTCACCATTGAAAGCTACTCCATTTCACGTGATGATCGGTTATGGTTTAGTTGATTTGGATCACGTGATCACTTAGAGGATTAGAGGGATGTCTATCTAAGTGGGAGTTCTTAAGTAATATGATTAATTGAACTTAAATTTATCATGAACTTAGTACCTGATAGTATCTTGCTTGTCTATGTTGATTTTAGATAGATGGCCCGTGCTGTTGTTCCGTTGAATTTTAATGCGTTCCTTGAGAAAGCAAAGTTGAAAGATGATGGTAGAAATTACACTGACTGAGTCCGTAACTTGAGGATTATCCTCATTGCTGCACAGAAGAGTTATGTCCTAGAAGCACCGCTAGGTGTACCACCTGCGCCAGCAACTGCAGACATTGTGAATGCCTGGCAGTCACGTGTTGATGACTACTCGATAGTTCAGTGTGCCATGCTTTACGGCTTAGAACCGGGACTTCAACGATGTTTTGAACGTCATGGAGCATATGAGATGTTCCAGGAATTGAAGTTAATATTTCAAAAGAATGCCCGGATTGAGAGATATGAAGTCTCCAATAAGTTCTACAGCTGCAAGATGGAGGAGAATAGTTCTGTCAGTGAGCATATACTCAAGATGTCTGGGTACTGCAATCACTTGATTCAACTAGGAGTTAATCTTCCGGATGATAGCGTCATTGACAGAATTCTTCAATCACTGCCACCAAGCTACAAGAGTTTCGTGATGAACTATAACATGCAAGGGATGGATAATACGATTCCCGAGCTTTTCGCAATTCTAAAGGCTGCAGAGGTAGAAATCAAGAAGGAGCATCAAGTGTTGATGGTCAATAAGACCACCAGTTTCAAGAAAAGGGGCAAAGGGAGGAAGAAGGGGAACTTCAAGAAGAACAACAAGCAAGTTGCTGCTCAAGAGAAGAAACCCAAGTCTGGACCTAAGCCTGAGACTGAGTGCTTCTACTGTAAGCAGACTGATCACTGGAAGCGGAACTACCCCAAGTATTTGGCGGATAAGAAGGATGTCAAGGTGAACAAAGGTATATGTGATATACATGTTATTGATGTGTACCTTACCAGAGCTCGCAGTAGCACCTGGGTATTTGATACTGGTTATGTTGCTAATATTTGCAACTCAAAACAGGGACTACGGATTAAGCGAACACTGGCCAAGGACGAGGTGACGATGCGCGTGGGAAACGGTTCCAAAGTCGATGTGATCGCCGTTGGCACGCTACCTCTACATCTACCTTCGGGATTAGTATTAGACCTAAATAATTGTTATTTGGTGCCAGCGTTGAACATGAACATTATATCTGGATCTTGTTTGATGCGAGACGGTTATTCATTTAAATCAGAGAATAATGGTTGTTCTATTTATATGAGTAATATCTTTTATGGTCATGCACCCTTGAAGAGTGGTCTATTTTTGTTGAATCTCAATGGTAGTGATACACATATTCATAATGTTGAAGCCAAAAGATGCAGAGTTGATAATGATAGTGCAACTTATTTGTGGCACTGTCGTTTAGGTCATATCGGTGTGAAACGCATGAAGAAACTCCATACTGATGGACTTTTGGAACCACTTGATTATGAATCACTTGGTACTTGCGAACCGTGCCTCATGGGCAAGATGACTAAAACGCCGTTCTCCGAAACTATGGAGAGAGCAATAGATTTGTTGGAAATCATACATACAGATGTATGTGGTCCGATGAATATTGAGGCTCGTGGCGGATATCATTATTTTCTCACCTTCATAGATGATTTGAGCAGATATGGGTATATCTACTTAATGAAACATAAGTCTGAGACATTTGAAAAGTTCAAAGAATTTCAGAGTGAAGTTGAAAATCATCGTAACAAGAAAATAAAGTTTCTGTGATCAGATCATGGAGGAGAATATTTGAGTTACGAGTTTGGTCTACATTTGAAACAATGCGGAATAGTTTCGCAACTCATGCCACCCGGAACACCATAGTGTAATGGTGTGTCCGAACGTTGTAATCGTACTTTACTAGATATGGTGTGATCTATGATGTCTCTTACTGATTTGCCGCTATCGTTTTGGGGTTATGCTTTAGAGACGACTGCATTCACATTAAATAGGGCACCATCAAAATCCGTTGAGACGACGCCTTATGAACTGTGGTTTGGCAAGAAACAAAAGTTGTCATTTCTTGAAGTTTGGGGCTGCGATGCTTATGTGAAAAAGCTTCAACCTGATAAGCTCGAACCCAAATCGGAGAAATGTGTCTTCATAGGATACCCAAAGGAGACTGTTGGGTACACCTTCTATCGCAGATCCGAAGGCAAGACATCCGTTGCTAAGAATGGATCTTTTCTAGAGAAGGAGTTTCTCTTGAAAGAAGTGAGTGGGACGAAAGTAGAACTTGATGAGGTAACAGTACCTGCTCCCTTATTGGAAAGTAGTTCATCATAGAAACCGGTTCCTGTGACACCTACACCAATTAGTGAGGAAGTTAATGATGATGATCATGGAACTTCAGATCAAGTGGTTACTGAACCTCGTAGGTCAACCAGAGTAAGATCCGCACCAGAGTGGTACGGTAATCCTGTTCTAGAGCTTATGTTACTAGACCATAACGAACCTACGAACTATGACGAAGCAATGGTGAGCCCAGATTCCGCAAAATGGCTTGAGGCCATGAAATTTGAGATGGGATCCATGTATGAGAACAAAGTGTGGACTTTGGTTGACTTGCCCGATGATCGGCAAGCCATTGAGAATAAATGGATCTTCAAGAAGAAGACTGACGCTGACGATAATGTTACTGTCTATAAAGCTTGACTTGTTGCAAAAGGTCTTCGACAAGTTCAAGGGATTGACTACAATTAGACTTTCTCACCCGTAGCGATGCTTAAGTCTGTCCAAATCATGTTAGCAATTGCTGCATTTTATGATTATGAAATTTGGCAAATGGATGTCAAAACTGCGTTCCTGAATGGTTTTCTGGAAGAATAGTTGTATATGATGCAACCACAAGGTTTTGTTGATCCAAAGGGAGCTAACAAAGTATGCAAGCTCCAATGAACCATTAATGGACTGGTGCAAGCCTCTCGGAGTTGGAATAAACGCTTTGATAGTGTGATCAAAGCATTTGGTTTTATACAAACTTCTGGAGAAGCCTGTATTTACAAGAATGTGAGTGGGAGCTCTGTAGCATTTCTGATATTATATGTGGATGACATATTGTTCATTGGAAATGATATAGAATTTCTGGATAGCATAAAGGGATACTTGAATAAGAGTTTTTCAATGAAAGACCTCGGTGAAGCTGCTTATATATTGGGCATCAAGATCTATAGATATAGATCAAGACGCTTAACTGGACTTTCACAAAGCACATACCTTGACAAAGTTTTGAAGAAGTTCAAAATGGATCAAGCAAAGAAAGGGTTCTTGCTTGTGTTACAAGGTGTGAAGTTGAGTAAGACTCAATGCCCGACCACTGCAGAAGATAGAGAGAAGATGAAAGATGTTCCCTATGCTTCAGCCATAGGCTCTATCATGTATGCAATGCTGTGTACCAGACCTGATGTGTGCCTTGCTATAAGTCTAGCAGGGAGGTACCAAAGTAATCTAGGAGTGGATCACTGGACAACGGTCAAGAACATCCTAAAATACCCGAAAAGGACTAAGGATATGTTTCTCGTTTATGGAGGTGACAAAGAGCTAGTCGTAAATGGTTACGTCAATGCAAGCTTTGACACTGATCCGGACGATTCTAAATCACAAACTGGATACGTGTTTACATTGAACGGTGGAACTGCCAGTTGGTGCAGTTCTAAACAAAGCGTCGTGGCGGGATCTACATGTGAAGGGGAGTACATAGCTGCTTCGGAAGCAACAAATGAAGGAGTCTGGATGAACGAGTTCATATCCGATCTAGGTGTCATACCTAGTGCATCGGGTCCAATGAAAATCTTTTGTGACAATACTGGTGCAATTGCCTTGGCGAAGGAATCCAGATTTCACAAGAGAACCAAGCACATCAAGAGACGCTTCAATTCCATCGGGGATCTAGTCCAGGTGGGAGACATAGAAATTTGCAAGATACATACGGATCTGAATGTGGAAGACCCGTAGACTAAACTTTTCTCACAAGCAAAACATGATCAGCACCAAGGCTCCATGGGTGTTAGATTCATTACTGTGTAATCTAGATTATTGACTCTAGTGCAAGTGGGAGACTGAAGGAAATATGCCCTAGAGGCAATAATAAAGTTATTATTTGTTTCCTTATTTCATGATAAATGTTTATTATTCATGCTAGAATTGTATTAACCGAAAACATAATACTTGTGTGAATACATAGACAAACAAAATGTCACTAGTATGCCTCTACTTGACTAGCTCGTTGATCAAAGATGGTTATGTTTCCTAGCCATTGACATGAGTTGTCATTTGATTAACGGGATCACATCATTAGGAGAATGATGTGATTGACTTGACCCATTCCATTAGCTTAGCACTCGATCGTTAAGTATGTTGCTATTGCTTTCTTCATGACTTATACATGTTCCTATGACTATGAGATTATGCAACTCCCGTTTACCGGAGGAACACTTTGTGTGCTACCAAATGTCACAATGTAACCAGGTGATTATAAAGGTGCCCTACAGGTGTCTTCGAAGGTACTTGTTGGGTTGGAGTATTTCGAGATTAGGATTTGTCACTCCGATTGTCGGAGAGGTATCTCTGGGCCCACTCGGTAATGCACATCACTTAAGCCTTGAAAGCATTGAAACTAATGAGTTAGTTGCGAGATGATGTATTACAGAACAAGTAAAGAGACTTGCCGGTAATGAGATTGAACTAGGTATTGAGATACCGACGATCAAATCTCGGGCAAGTAACATGCCGATGACAAAGGGAACAATGTATGTTGTTATGCGGTTTGACCGATAAAGATCTTCGTAGAATATGTGGGAGCCAATATGAGCATCCAGGTTCTGCTATTGGTTATTGACCGAAGACGTGTATCAGTCATGTCTACATAGTTCTCGAACCCGTAGGGTCCGCACGCTTAACGTTTCAATGACAGTTATATTATGAGTTTATATGTTTTGATGTACCGAAGGTTGTTCGGAGTCCCGGATATGATCACGGACATGACGAGGAGTCTCGAAATGGTCGAGACATGAAGATTGATATATTGGAAGCCTATATTTGGATATCAGAAGTGTTCCGGGTGAAATCGGGATTTTACCGGAGTACCGGAGGGGTTACCGGAACCCCTCGGGGGTTAATGGGCCATAGTGGGCCTTAGTGGAGAAGAGGAGAGGTGGCCAGGGCAAGGGCCGCGCACCCCTTCCCCCTAGTCCGAATAGGACAAGGAGAGGGGGGCGGCGCCCCCCCTTTCCTTCTTCTCCTCCACCTCTTTCCCCTTCTTCTCCTAATCCAACAAGGAAAAGGGAGGGAGTCCTACTCCCGGTGGGAGTAGGACTCCTCCTAGCGCGCCCCTCCTAGCCGGCCGCGCCCCCTTGCTCCTTTATATATGGGGGCAGGGGGCACCCTAGAGCCACAACAATTGATCGTTTGATCTTTTAGCCGTGTGCGGTGCCCCCCTCCACCATAGTCCACCTCAATAATACTGTAGCGGTGCTTAGGCGAAGCCCTGCGTCGGTAGAACATCATCATCGTCACCACGCCGGCGTGCTGAAGAAACTCTCCCTCAACACTCGGCTGGATCGGAGTTTGAGGGACGTCATCGGGATGAACGTGTGCTGAACTCGGAGGTGCCGTGCGTTTGGTACTTGATCGGTCAGACCGTGAAGACGTACGACTACATCAACCGCGTTGTGCTAACGCTTCCGCTTTCGGTCTACGAGGGTATGTGGACAATACTCTCCCCTCTCGTTGCTATGCATCACCATGATCTTGCGTGTGCGTAGGAATTTTTTTGAAATTACTACGCTCCCCAACACTTCTTCCATGACACTGGTGGGCAACTTGTCTTTGGCAATTGGCTCATAAAAATCCTTGCAATGAAGGATGTCTTCCATTATGGGTTTCCATAATGAGTAATCGAAAGAATCAAGTTTTATCATGCCATGATGACCCACGAGTATAGGGGATCAATTGTAGCTCTTTTCGATAAGTAAGAGTGTCGAACCCAACGAGGAGCAGAAGGAAATGACAAGTAGTTTTCATTAAGGTAATGTCTGCAAGTGCTGAAATTGTAAGTAGCAGAGTAGTTTGATAGCAAGAGAATTTGTAACGAGCAGGTAATGATAGTAGTAACAAAATTGCAGCAAAGTAGCCCAATCCTTTTGAGGCAAAGGGCAGGCCAAAACGATCTCTTATGATAAGCAAAGCGTTCTTGAGGGTACACGGGAATTTCATCTAGTCACTTTCATCATGTTGGTTTAATTCGTGTTCGCTACTTTGATAATTTGATATGTGGGTGGACCAGTGCTTAGGTGTTGTTCTTACTTGAACAAACCTCCTACTTATGATTAACCCTCCCGCAAGCATCCGCAACTACGAGAAAAGTATTAAGAATAAATTCTAACCATAGCATTAAACTTTTGGATCCAATCGGTCCCCTAAGGAATAGCGCATAAACTGGGGTTTAAGCTTCTGTCACTCTCGCAACCCATCATCTAATTGCTACTCCACAATGCATTCCCTTAGGCCCAAATATGGTGAAGTGTCATGTAGTCGACATTCACATGACACCGCTAAGGGAATCACAACATACATACTATCAAAATATCGAACACATATCAAATTCACATGATTACTTGCAACATGATTTCTCCCGTGACCTCAAGAACAATGGTAACTACTCACAAACGATAAACATGCTCATGATCAGAGGGGTATTAAATAGCATATTGGATCTGAACATATAATCTTCCTCCAAATAAACCATATAGTAATCAACTACAAGATGTAATCAACACTACTAGTCCCCCACAAGTACGAATCTATAGTTCCGGTAACGAGATTGAACACAAGAAATGAACTAGGGTTTGAGAGGAGATGGTGCAGTTGAAGATGTTGATGGAGATTACCCTCCCCAAGATGGGAGAGTTGTTGGTGATTGATACATCTCCAATGTATCTATAAATTTTGATTGTTCCATGCTATTATATTATCTATTTTGGATGTTAATGGGTTTTATTTTCAACTTTTATATTATTTTTGGGACTAACCTATTAACCCAAGGCCCAGTGCAAATTGCTGTTTTTTTTGCCTATTTCAGTGTTTCGCAGAAAAGGAATATCAAATGGAATCCAAACGGAATGAAACCTTTGGGAACGTGAGTTTTGGAACAAACGTGATCCAGAGGACTTGGAGTGGACGTCAAGAAACAAGCGAGGAGTACACGAGGCAAGGGGGCGCGCCCTCCCCCCTCGTGGGCCCCTCGTGGCTCAACCGATGATACGTCTCCGTCGTATCTACTTTTCCAAACACTTTTGCCCTTGTTTTGGACTCTAACTTGTATGATTTGAATGGAACTAACCTGGACTGACGCTGTTTTCAGCAGAATTACCATGGAGTTGTTTTATGTGCAGAAAACAAATATTCTTGGAATGACCTGAAACTCCACGGAACATCTTAGAAAAAATAATAAAAAATCCTCGCCAAAGATGAAGACCAGGGGGCCCACACCCTTCTCACGAGGGTGGGGGGCACCCCCCTAGGGCGCCCCCTACCTCGTGGGCCCCCTGTTGCGTCTCCGACTCCAACTCCACCTCCATATATTGAGTTTCAATGAGAAAAAAAATCAGAGAGAAGAAATCATCACGTTTTACGATACGGAGCCGCCGCCAAGCCCTAAAACCTCTCGGGAGGGCTGATCTGGAGTCCGTTCGGGGCTTCGGAGAGGGGGATTCGTCGCCGTCGTCATCATCAACCATCCTCCATCACCAATTTCATGATGCTCACCATCGTGCGTGAGTAATTCCATCGTAGGCTTGCTGGACGGTGATGGGTTGGATGAGATTTATCACGTAATCGAGTTAGTTTTGTTAGGGTTTGATCCCTAGTATCCATTATGTTCTGAGATTGATGTTGCTATGACTTTGCTATGCTTAATGCTTGTCACTAGGGCCCGAGTGCCATGATTTCAGATCTGAACCTATTATGTTTTCATGAATATATGTGTGTTCTTGATCCTATCTTGCAAGTCTATAGTCACCTATTATGTGTTATGATCCAGCAACCCCGAAGTGACAATAATCGGGACCACTCCCGGTGATGACCATAGTTTGAGGAGTTCATGTATTCACTATGTGCTAATGCTTTGTTCCGGTTCTCTATTAAAAGGAGGCCTTAATATCCCTTAGTTTCCAATAGGACCCCGCTGCCACGGGAGGGTAGGACAAAAGATGTCATGCAAGTTCTTTTCCATAAGCACGTATGACTATATACAGAATACATGCCTACATTACATTGATGAATTGGAGCTAGTTCTGTTTCACCCTATGTTATGACTGTTACATGATGAACCGCATCCGGCATAATTATCCATCACTGATCCGGTGCCTACGAGTTTTCCATATACTGGTTTACGATTATTTACTTTTCTGCTGCTACTGTTACAATCACTACAAAATACCAAAAACATTAATTTTGCTGTCTTTACTTTTGTTGCCGCTACCACCACTATCATATTACTTTGCTACTAAACACTTTGCTGCAGATACTAAGTTTCCAGGTGTGGTTGAATTGACAACTCAGCTGCTAATACTTGAGAATATTCTTTGGCTCCCCTTGTGTCGAATCAATAAATTTGGGTTGAATACTCTACCCTCAAAAGCTGCCGCGATCCCCTATACTTGTGGGTTATCAAGACCTTTTTCTGGCGCCGTTGCTGGGGAGCATAGCTCTATTCTTTGAGTCACTTGGGAGTTATATCTGCTTATCACTATGAAGAACTTGAGAGATCCAAAAACCAAGATCTATCCCTCAACTACGAGGGGAGGTAAGGAACTGCCATCTAGCTTTGCACTTGATTCACCTTCTGTTATGAGTAAGTTTGCGACACCTGCATCTGCTTCTACTATTCGTTCTGATATGTCGCATGTTATTGATGATGCCACTTCTGCTATGCATGATACTTATGATGAAACTGCTTCTATGCCTGATACTACTGTGCCCCTTAGTGCATTTCTTGATGAACAAATTGCTAGGGCTAGAGAAAAAGAAATTATTGAATCTGAATACGATGATGATAGTGATGATGAAAATATGCCTATTATTCCCGAGGGTTATCTTTTTGATATGGAATCTTCTGCTGCTATTTGTGCTTGCAAAGATAGATATGAGCTTAAGAGGTTATTAATTAAATGGAACAAAGAATCACTTAGAGATAAAATGAGACCTGACCCTGCTTTTGCTACTTCACCTATATGTGTTCCCGATAAGTATTATGAATTCTCTGTTGATCCTGATATAATTACTTTGGTTGAATCAGATCCGTTTTATGGCTATGAATCTAAAACTGTTGTGGCACATCTTACCAAGTTAGATGATATAGCTGCCGTGTTCACTAATGATGAGAGTTCGCATTACTTTTATATACTCAAAATATCTCCGTTCTCGTTGAAGGGTGATGCTAAGATATGGTTTAATTCTCTTGATCCTGGTTGTGTGCGTAGTCCCCAGGATATGATTTATTACTTCTCTGCTAAATATTTCCCTGCTCATAAGAAACAGGCTGCTTTGAGGGAAATATACAACTTTGTGCAAATTAAAGAAGAGAGTCTCCCACAAGCTTGGGGGAGGATTCTCAAGTTACTTAATGCTTTGCCTGATCATCCTCTTAAGAAACCTGAAATACTTGATATATTTTATAATGGACTAACCGATGCTTCCAGAGATTACCTGGATAGTTGTGCTGGTTCTCTTTTCAGGGAAAGAACACAGGATGAAGCTGAAATTCTATTGAATAATATGTTGACAAATGAAAATAATTGGGCACCTCCTGAGCCATCTCCTGCTCCAATTATTGAACCTATTCCTAAACCAACTCCGAAGAATAGAGGTGTTCTATTTCTTAGTCCCGAAGATATGCAAGAGGCAAAGAAATCTATGAAAGAAAAAGGTATTAAAGCTGAAGACGTTAAGAATTTACCTCCTATTGAAGAAATACATGGTCTTAATATACCGCCTGTTGAAGAAACCTATGATCTCAATTATTTATTTACTGAAGAACCTCCTGATCCTGATATCCCAACACAGGTAGTAAAGGTAAATTCTCTCTATAGATATGATAAAGCTGAAGTCCCTCCTACTAAAATTGCCAGTCAATGCTTGGATGAGTTTGATAACTTTATGTATAAGCAAGACGACTTCAATGCTTATTTTGGTAGACAATTAAAAGAAAATGCTTATATGATTAGACGCTTGGGTGATTATATGGCTGATATTAGAGGTGAACTTAAACTTGTTAGCAAACATGCTTCTATGGTTACCACTCAAGTAGAACAAGTACTTAAGGCTCAAAAAGAAGTGCTTGATGAAATGAATAGAAAGAAAAATGATTATGCTGTTAGAGTGGCTACTAGAACTGGTAGAATGACTCAGGAACCTTTGTATCCTGAAGGCCACCCTAAGAGAATCGAGCAAGATTCTCAAAGAAATAATATTGATGTTCCTAGTTCTTCTAAAAAGAAGAAGAAGAAAAATGATAGAACTGTGCAAACTTCTAGTGAACCTATTGCTGAACCACCTGATAATCCAAATGATATTTCTATGTCTGATGCTGAAACACAATCTGGTAATGAACATGAACCTAGTAAAAATTTTAATGATGATGTTCATGATGATGCTCAGCCTAGTAATGATAATGATGTAGAAATTGAACCTGCTATTGATCTTGATAACCCACAATCAAAGAATCAACGTTATGATAAAAGAGACTTTGTTGCTAGGAAACATGGTAAAGAAAGGGAACCTTGGGTTCAGAAACCCATGCCTTTTCCTCCGAAACCATCCAAGAAAAAGGATGACGAGGATTTTGAGCGCTTTGCTGAAATGATTAGGCCTATCTTTTTGCGTATGAGATTAACTGATGTGATCAAAACAAATCCTTATGCTAAATATATGAAGGATATCATTACTAATAAAAGAAAGATACCGGAAGCTGAAATTTCCACCATGCTTGCTAATTACACTTTTAAGGGTGGAATACCAAAGAAACTTGGAGACCCCGGAGTACCTACTATACCTTGCTCCATTAAAAAGAATTATATTAAAACTACTTTATGTGATCTTGGAGCCGGTGTTAGTGTTATGCCTCTCTCTTTATATCGTAGACTTGACTTGAATAAGTTGACACCTACTGAAATATCTTTGCAAATGGCTGATAAATCAACCGCTATACCTGTCAGTATTTGTGAGGATGTGCCTGTTGTGGTTGCGAACATTACTATTTTAACGGACTTTGTTATACTTTATATTCCCAAGGATGATAGTATGTATATTATTCTTGGAAGACCTTTTCTTAATACTGCAGGGGCTGTTATTGGTTGCAACAAAGGCAATGTCACTTTTCATGTTAATGGTAATGAGCATACGGTACACTTTCCGAGGAAACAACCTCAAGTTCATAGTATCAACTCTATTGGAAAAAATCCATCGATTATATTTGGAGGTTTCGAATTTCCTCTTCCTACTGTCAAGAAGAAATATGATATTATTATTATAGGGCATGTGCATATCCCCGTTGAGGTAACTTAATGTTATTCGAAATTTCTCCGGTTTCATGATTATCGGAATGAGTTTGTTAACAAGACTTGATCAACATTGTTAGTGGATTCTTTTTGATGAGCATGAGATGGATGAAACTAGAAGCACAAACTTCTGTACCCTCTTTATACTTTCTGTTATTTATATTAAATAAAGTAAAAATAGTATTTTCTGTCTGTCTCCTGACTTACCCGTGCAATATAAAAATATCCCGAAAATAAAAGTCCTCAGAATGCCATGCCAATTTAATATGATTTTTTCTGGAATATTTGAGGATTTACTGTGCAAAAGTTACCGCGGGAGGAGCTGCCACCTGGTCACGAGGGTGGTGGGCGCGCCCCCTGCCTCGTGGGCCCACGGTGGCCCTCCTCCACTTATCCCAGCACCCATCTTCTTCCTCTATCTCACACAAATCCGAAAAACCAACTCAAGCACGAGTTCCAGCCACTTTTGCTGTGATTTTCGATCTCCTTGCTCAAAGCACCTCTCGCAAAACTGCTTGGGGAGATTGTTCCTTGGTATGTGACTCCTCCATTGGCCCAATTTGTTTTTGTTCCAGTGCTTTATTATTTGCAAATTTGTGCTGCATAGGTGACCATGTTCTTGAGATTGCATGTCAAATTTATATGGTTCCAAGTAGTTCTCATGCTTGATATAGGCTCTAGGCACTTGTAGGAGTAGTTGCTATCAGTTTAATTGAAGTTGGTTTACTTTTGTTTGAAGTTACTAAAAATTTCAGAATTTTTTCAGAGAAAAACAATATGTTTAGGAAGATGTTCCAAGGTGGTTCCTCTAAGAAGCAAGGACCCAGGATTGCTATGCGCGATGCTGACGAGGATCCACCAAAAGACGCTCCAGTACGGCCTTGCGAATGGCCGTCAGAAAATTTTATGGACCATGCAGGAATTAAAGAAGAATTCAAAGCATAATTGCGCAATGCCGGTCTTGAGGATTTTGAGGCTAACAAATGCCCCAGTATTATGATCTCACAAGTTCATTTGTGAGGAGGTTTGAGTATTCATCTTCGTGTAATTATCCTTCAGTCATGTTTGACCTTTATGATAAATCTTATACCGTGGACTTAGAGGATTTCACTTCTGCTTGCGAACTTCCATCATGGGGCAGTATTAGGGATCCCCCTAAATCTGAATTTAGAAACTTTCTTGCTAGTATAACTGTGGGGGAATCCAGAGACATAATGCAGGCTACCATAGGGAGCATTCACTTTCCTGCTATACATTATTTTGCTCTCTTTATCGGTAGATGCATAAATGCTAAGGATGAAGCATGTCACATATGTGTCCCTGATCTTAGCATTCTTAGGAGTGCTGTGTTAGGGGACCAATCTTATCATATGGGAGCCATTGTAGCTCGTAGGTTGCATCATAATAGACATAATGGAGATTTCTTTGGAGGAATTTATGCAACCCGCTTAGCTCATTTTCTTGAAATATACATTCATGAGGGTGATATGGAGTTGCCTCCTGCATATTTAGATTATAACTCTATGGCTTCACACCAGTTTGTCGAGAGGCCTGAATCACCTCTCTTATATCACTTAATTTTTGATAAACGACGTGTTTTCCGTATTACTCTTCCTGCTCCTTCCTTCTTTGATTCACAGACAAAAGGAAGATATGTTATTACTAGAGAGGAGGCAGAAGAGTACGAGAGGAGAGCGGAGGCAGCCCGACTCCACGCTGCAGCTCAGCAGGCGATAACCGCTGCACATCAGTATGATCCCAACTATTCCTCCTCATCACAGTACGACCCTAACAACTATTATTATGGATATCCGCCAGGCCAGCCGTGGCCATAGACCAACTTAGGCCAAAAGCCTAAGCTTGGGGGAGTACGTATTTCTCACCGACATTATATTTATGTTCACACACACTCATTGCTAGATGTCGGTGCTCATACTTTTTCACTGTAATATCCATGCTAGTTTATTTTATTTTTCCTGCTTTCTTCTTGTGTGTTTGTTAAACCTTAAAAAAACCAAAAAAATTAGTAGTAGTTTATTTTTCTGCTGTAGTAGTAATAATTAAAAAGAAAACCCAAAAATGTTTCCCGTTCTTCTTTTGCTTGTTGGGAGCTTTCCCGTGTAAATAGTTTTATTTCTTTTCTTTTCTTTGGGGGTCAGTAGGAGAAGACCATAATTAAATTGTTCAAGTGGCTCTTATATGCATTATTGTTGATTTAACCCAGAGCCCATATTTCCTTGTCTTCTCCTGTTTATTGAATGCTCGCAGATTCCAGCTCAGTCCAATGCATGTGCACTCTTATTATTACTCACACCGTTCGGTCGTGCAAGTGAAAGGCAATTATGATGATATATGATGGAATGACTGAGATGAGAAAAGCTGGTATGAACTCGACCTCTTTTGTTTTTGTAAATATGATGAGCCCGTCGTTCTTGATTCAGCTTATTATGAATAAACATGTTTGCAATGACAATTAGAGATTATAGTTGCTTGTGCCATGCTTGATTAGCTATGAGTTATAATGATTTACCTTGTATGCCAACATGCTATTGAGATGATCATGATGTGGTATGATGGGCTGGTATCCTCCTTTGAATGATTTAAGTGACTTGACTTGGCACATGTTCATGCATGTAGTTGAAACAAAATCAACATAGCCTTCACGATATTTATGCTCATGGTGAATTATATCCTACTCATGCTTGCATCCAATGTTTATTAATTTTAATGCATGTACATGGCTGTTGTCGCTCTCTAGTTGGTCGCTTCCCAGTCTTTTGCTAGCCTTCACTTGTACTAAGCGGGAATACTGCTTGTGCATCCAATCCCTTAAACCCCAAAGTTATTCTAGATGAGTCCACCATATCTTCCAATATGCGGTATCTACCTGCCGTTTCAAGTAAATTTGTATGTGCCAAACTCTAAACCTTCAAATAAACATTCTGTTTTGTATGCTCGAATAGCTCATGTATCAACAAAGGTTTTCCTTATCTTCCGTGTTAGGCGGGTTATTCTCAAGAGGAGTGGACTCCGCTCCTCACTCACGAGAAAATGGCTGGTCACCGGGATGCCCAGTCCCATGCTTTATGCAAACTAAATCAAAATTAATTGCAAACAAAACTCCCCCTGGGACCTGATGTATGTTGGAGGCACTCGTTATTTCGAGCAAGCCATGGATTGATGCTTGTTGGTGGAGGGGGAGTATAAACTTTACCATTCTTTTTGGGAACCGCCTATAATGTGTTTAGCATGGAAGATATCGCCATCTCTTAGTTGTTACGTTGACAATGAAAGTGTACCGCTCAAAATACAATTTATCTCTATTTCAAAACCGAGCTCTAGCACCTCTACAAATCCTTGCTTCCCTCTGCGAAGGGCCTATCCATTTACTTTTATGTTGAGTCATCACCCTCTTATTAAAAAGCACTAGCTGGAGAGCACAGCCGTCATTTGCATTCATCACTATTAATTTATATTGGGTATGACTATGATTGGATCTCTTTTACCATGAATTACAATGTCTAGTCAGTCCTTGATCTTTAAAGGTGCTCTGCATTTATGTTTTGCGGTCTCAGAAAGGGCTAGCGAGATACCATCTTGTTATATCATATTATGATTGTTTTGAGAAAGTGTTGTCATCCGAGATTTATTATTATGACTTGCTAGTTGATTATGCTATTGATATGAGTAATTGTGAGACTTGAGAATTATTGCAAAAGTTATGATCTATGCTGAAAACTTGAATGCTGGCTTGACATAGTTACAACAACAAGAGCAAACGGGGTTTGTAAAAGTTTTTCTTTCTTTCTTTCAGTTTGTCAACTGAATTGCTTAAGGACAAGCAAGGGTTTAAGCTTGGGGGAGTTGATACGTCTCCGTCGTATCTACTTTTCCAAACACTTTTGCCCATGTTTTGGACTCTAACTTGTATGATTTGAATGGAACTAACCCGGACTGACGCTGTTTTCAGCAGAATTACCATGGTGTTGTTTTATGTGCAGAAAACAAATATTCTCGGAATGACCTGAAACTCCACGGAACATCTTAGAAAAAACAATAAAAAATCCTCCCCAAAGATGAAGACCAGGGGGCCCACACCCTTCTCACGAGGGTGGGGGGCGCCCCCCCTAGGGCGCGCCCCCTACCTCGTGGGCCCCCTGTTGCATCTCCGACTCCAACTCCACCTCTATATATTGAGTTTCGATAAGAAAAAAAATCAGAGAGAAGAAATCATCACGTTTTATGATACGGAGCCGCCGCCAAGCCCTAAAACCTCTCGGGAGGGCTGATCTGGAGTCCGTTCGGGGCTCCGAAGAGGGGGATTCGTCGCCGTCATCATCATCAACCATCCTCCATCACCAATTTCATGATGCTCACCGTCGTGCGTGAGTAATTCCATCGTAGGCTTGCTGGACGATGATGGGTTGGATGAGATTTATCATGTAATCGAGTTAGTTTTGTTAGGGTTTGATCCCTAGTATCCATTATGTTGTGAGATTGATGTTGCTATGACTTTGCTATGCTTAATGCTTGTCACTAGGGCCCGAGTGCCATGATTTCAGATTTGAACCTATTATGTTTTCATGAATGTATGTGAGTTCTAGATCCTATCTTGCAAGTCTATAGTCACCTACTATGTGTTATGATCCGGCAACCCCGAAGTGACAATAATCGGGACCACTCCCGGTGGATGACCATAGTTTGAGGAGTTCATGTATTCACTATGTGCTAATGCTTTGTTCCGGTTCTCTATTAAAAGGAGGCCTTAATATCCCTTAGTTTCCAATAGGACCCCGCTGCCACGGGAGGGTAGGACAAAAGATGTCATGCAAGTTCTTTTCCATAAGCACAGTATGACTATATACGGAATACATGCCTACATTACATTGATGAATTGGAGCTAGTTCTGTGTCACCCTATGTTATGAATGTTACATGATGAACCACAGCTGGCATAATTATCCATCACTGATCTGGTGCCTACGAGTTTTCCATATTCTGGTTTACGCTTATTTACTTTTCCATTGCTACTGTTACAATCACTACAAAATACCAAAAACATTACTTTTGCTGTCCTTCCTTTTGTTGCCGCTACCACCACTATCATATTACTTTGCTACTAAACACTTTGCTGCAGATACTAAGTTTCTAGGTGTGGTTGAATTGACAACTCAGCTGCTAATACTTGAGAATATTCTTTGGCTCCCCTTGTGTCGAATCAATAAATTTGGGTTGAATACTCTACCCTCGAAAGCTGTTGCGATCCCCTATACTTGTGGGTTATCATGATGCAACACAGTAGCGCAAGTATTTCCCTCACCTTTTGAGAACCAAGGTATCAATCCAGTAGGAGATAACACGCAAGTCACCTAGTACCCGCACAAACAAACAAGAACCTCGCAACCAACGCGATAAAGGGGTTGTCAATCCCTTCACGGTCACTTACGAAAGTGAGATCTGATAGAGATAATAAGATAAATATTTTTGGTATTTTTATGGTATAGATTGGAAAATAAAGATTGACAAAATAAACGGTAATAGAAATAGCAAGTTGATATGAAAATAATATGATGGAAGATAGACCCGGGGGCCATAGGTTTCACTAGTGGCTTCTCTCAAGATAGCAAATTCTACGGTGGGTGAACAAATTACTGTCGAGCAATTGATAGAAAGCGATAGTTATGAGAATATCTAGGCATGATCATGTATATAGGCATCACGTCGCGACAAGTAGACCGAAACGATTCTGCATCTACTACTATTACTCCACACATCGACCGCTATCCAGCATGCATCTAGAGTATTAAGTTCAGAAGAACAGAGTAACATTAGTAAGATGACATGATGTAGAGGGATAAACTCAAGCAATATGATATAAACCCCATCTTTTTATCCTCGATGGCAACAATACAATACGTGCCTTGCTGCCCCTGTGTCACTGGGAAAGGACACCGCAAGATTGAACCCAAAGCTAAGCACTTCTCCCATTGCAAGAAAGATCAATCTAGTAGGCCAAACCAAACTGATAATTCGAAGAGACTTGCAAAGATATTAAATCATGCATAAAGATTTCAGAGAAGAATCAAATATTGTTCATAGATAATCTTGATCATAAACCCACAATTCATCGGATCTCGACAAACACACTGCAAAAAGAATTACATCGAATATATCTCCAAGAGAATCGAGGAGAACTTGTATTGAGATCCAAAGAGAGAGAAGAAGCCATCTAGCTAATAACTATGGACCGAAGGTCTGTGGTAAACTACTCACACATCATCGGAGAGGCTATGGTGTTGATGTAGAAGCCCTCCGTGATCGATTCCCCCTCCGGCAGAGCGCCGGAAAAGGCCCCAAGATGGGATCTCATGGGTACAGAAGGTTGCGGCGGTGGAAATAGGGTTTCGTGGTGCTCCTGGATGTTTTCGGGGTATATGGGTATATATATAGGAGGAAGAAGTACGTCGGTGGAGCTGCGAGGGGCCCACGAGGGTGGGGGCGCGCCTACCCCCTGGCGCCCTCCTGCCTCCGGCGCTCCTCGCTTCTTTCTTGACGTCCACTCCAAGTCTCCTGGATCACGTTTGTTCCAAAAATAACTCTCCCGAAGGTTTCATTCCGTTTGGATTCCGTTTGATATTTCCTTTTCTGCGAAACTCAAAAACAAGGAAAAAATAGAAACTGGCACCGGGCTCTAGGTTAATAGGTTGGTTCCAAAAATCATATAAAATAGCATATAAATGCATATAAAACATCCTAGATGGATAATATAATAGCATGGAACAATAAAAAATTATAGATACGTTGGAGACGTATCAAGCATCCCCAAGCTTAATTCCTACTCGTCCTCGAGTAGGTAAATGATAAAACAGAATTTTTGATGTGGAATGCTACCTAACATATTTATCAATGTAATCTTTGCTATTGTGGCATGAATGTTCAGATCCAAAAGATTCAAGACAAAAGTTTAATATTGACATGAAAATAGTAATAATAATACTTCAAGCATACTAACAAAGCAATCATGTCTTCTCAAAATAACATGGCCAAAGAAAGCTATCCCTACAAAATCATATAGTCTGGCTATGCTCTATCTTCATCACACAAAATATTTAAATCATGCATAACCCCGATGACAAGCCAAGCAATTGTTTCATACTTTTGATGTTCTCAAACTTTTTCAATCTTCACGCAATACATGAGCGTGAGCCATGGACATAGCACTATAGGTGGAATAGAATGGTGGTTGTGGAGAAGACAAAAAGGAGAAGATGGTCTCACATCAACTAGGCGTATCAACGGGCTATGGAGATGCCCATCAATAGATATCAATGTGAGTGAGTAGGGATTGCCATGCAATGGATGCACTAGAGCTATAAGTATATGAAAGCTCAAAAAGAAACTAAGTGGGTGTGCATCCAACTCGCTTGCTCACGAAGACCTAGGGCATTTTGAGGAAGCCCATCGCTGGAATATACAAGCTAAGTTCTATAATGAAAGATTCCCACTAGCATATGAAAGTGACAACATAGGAGACTCTCTATCATTAAGATCATGGTACTACTTTGAAGCACAAGTGTGGTAAAAGGATAGTAGCATTGCCCCTTGTCTCTTTTTCTCTCTTTTTTTGTTTTTTTGTTTTTTTGGGCCTTCTCTTTTTTATGGCCTCTTTTTCTCCTTTTTTTTTTTTCGTCCGGAGTCTCATCCCGACTTGTGGGGGAATCATAGTCTCCATCATCCTTTCCTCACATGGGATAATGCTCTAATAATGATGATCATCACACTTTTATTTACTTATAGCTCAAGAATTAAAACTCGATACTTAGAACCAAATATGACTCTATATGAATGCCTCCAGCGGTGTACTAGGATGTGCAATGACTCATGAGTGAAATGTATGAAAGAATTATGAATGGTGGCTTTGCCACAAATACGATGTCAACTACATGATCATGCAAAGCAATACGACAATGATGAAGAGTGTCATAATAAACGGAACGGTGGAAAGTTGCATGGCAATATATCTCGGAATGGCTATGGAAATGCCATAATAGGTAGGTATGGTGGTTGTTTCGAGGAAGATGCATGGTGGGTTTATGGTACCGGCGAAAGTTGCGCGGCACAAGAGAGGTTAGCAATGGTGGAAGGGTGAGAGTGTGTATAATCCATGGACTCAACATTAGTCATAAAGAACTCACATGATTATTGCAAAAATCTATTAGTTATCGAAACAAAGTACTACGCGCATGCTCCTAGGGGGATAGATTGGTAGGAAAAGACCATCGCTCGTCCCCGACTGCCACTCATAAGGAAGACAATCAAAAAATAAATCATGCTCCGACTTCATCACATAACGGTTCACCATACGTGCATTCTACCGGAATCACAAACTTTAACACAAGTATCTCTCAATCCACAACTACTCAACTAGCACGACTCTAATATCACCATCTTCATATATCAAAACAATCATCAAGTATCAAACTTTTCATAGTATTCAATGCACTATATATGAAAGTTTTTATTATATCCCTCTTGGATGCCTATCATATTAGGACTAAATTCATAACCAAAGCAAACTACCATGTTGTTCTAAAGACTCTCAAAATAATATAAGTGAAGCACTAGAGCAAGTGACAAACTACTCCAAAAGATATAAGTGAAGATCAATGAGTAGTCGAATAATTATGCAACTATGTGAAGACTCTCTAACATTTAAGAATTTCAGATCTTGGGATATTATTCAAACAGCAAGCAAAACAAAATAAAATAAAATAAAATGACGCTCCAAGCAAAACACATATCATGTGGTGAATAAAAATATAGCTCCAAGTAAAGTTACCGATGAACGAAGACGAAAGAGGGGATGCCATCCGGGGCATCCCCAAGCTTAGGCTCTTGGTTATCCTTGAATATTACCTTGGGGTGCCTTGGGCATCCCCAATCTTAGGCTGTTGTCACTCCTTATTCCATAGTCCATCGAATCTTTACCCAAAATTTGAAAACTTCACAACACAAAACTTAACAGAAAACTCGTAAGCTCCGTTAGTATAAGAAAATAAATCACCACTTAGGTACTGTTGTGAACTCATTCTAAATTCATATTGGTGTAACATATACTGTATTCCAACTTATCTATGGTTCATACCCTACGATACTACTCATAGATTCATCAAAATAAGCAAACAACACATAGAAAACAGAATCTGTCAAAAACAGAACAGTCTATAGTAATCTGGATCAAACGTCTACTTATGGAACCCCAAAAATTCTAAAATAAATATCTGGACGTGAGAAATTTATCTATTAATCATCTTATAAAAGAATTAACTAAATAGCGCTCTCCAATAAAAAATGGCAGAAAATCTCGTGAGCGCTAAAGTTTCTGTTTTTTACAGTGTGATCACAAAGACTTTCCCCAAGTCTTCCCAAAGGTTCTACTTGGCACAAACACTAATTAAAAGCATAAAAACTCAGTTTCCAAATACTTATGCCTCTTGCAAAATCTATCTTCCCTATTTGGTGTGTGCTTGCAAGCTCTATGTATTCCACAAAAGTTGACATGCTTATAAGAGACATTTTCATAATGACTAGTGCAATCATCATTAGTACTATGGATATTCAAAGAGTTCATACTAATAACATTGCAATCATGCTCATCATTCAAAGATTCAGTTCCAAACATTCACATGCATTCTTCTTCTAATACTTTGGCACAATTATGGGAATCCTTATTTTCATGAAAGATATTAAAAAGATGAAGCATATGAGGTACCCTCAATTCCATTTTTTTATAATTTTATTTTATAAACTAAAATAGTGATAAAACAAGAAACTAAAAGATTCGATTGCAAGATCTAAATATATACCTTCAAGCACTAACCTCCCCGGCAACGGCGCCAGAAAAGAGCTTGATGTCTACTACACAACCTTCTTCTTGTAGATGTTGTTGGGTCTCCAAGTGCAGAGGTTTGTAGGAGAGTAGTAAATTTCCCTCAAGTGGATGACCTAAGGTTTATCAATCCGTGGGAGGCGTAGGATGAAGATGGTCTCTCTCAAACAACCCTGCAACCAAATAACGAAGAGTCTCTTGTGTCCCCAACACACCCAATACAATGGTAAATTGTATAGGTGCACTAGTTCGGGGAAGAGATGGTGATACAAGTGCAATAATGATGGTAGATATAGGTTTTTGTAATCTTAAAATATAAAAACAGCAAGGTAACTAATGATAAAAGTGAGCACAAACGGTATTGCAATGCTAGGAAACAAGGCCTAGGGTTCATACTTTCACTACTGCAAGTTCTCTCAACAATAATAACATAATTGGATCATATAACTATCCCTCAACATGCAACAAAGAGTCACTCCAAAGTCACTAATAGCGGAGAACAAACAAAAAGATTATTGTAGGGTACAAAACCACCTCAAAGTTATTCTTTCTAATCGATCTATTCAAGAGTCTGTAGTAAAATAACAGGAATCTATTCTTTCGGTTCAATCTATCATAGAGTTCGTACTAGAATAACACCTTAAGACACAAATCAACCAAAACCCTAATGTCACCTAGATACTCCAATGTCACCTCAAGTATCCGTGGGTATGATTATACGATATGCATCACACAATCTCAGATTCATCTATTCAACCAACACAAAGAACTTCAAAGAGTGCCCCAAAGTTTCTACCGGAGAGTCAAGACGAAAACGTGTGCCAGCCCCTATGCATAAGTTCGCGAGGTCACGAAACTCGCAAGTTGATTACCAAAACATACATCAAGTGGATCACATGATATCCCATTGTCACCACAGATAAGCACATGCAAGACATACATCAAGTGTTCTCAGATC